>NC_037672.1:18178101-18478101 GCF_003255815.1 Theropithecus gelada | reverse complement strand
GAGTCTATGAGGATGTGACATTTGAGCAGAGACCTAAAAGAAAGGAGAGGAAAAGCAAATGCAAAGACTCTGAGGTGAGCCCACTTAGATCCTAAGGTCACCAGTAATGATTTCCCATCTCCGTGTATTTACGATTTTGTATTATCCCCTCCTGTTGAGTGTAGGTGGAACCTACAACTTATTTCTAACTAATGAATATAGAAAATATAACAGACTGCCATTTTTTAGGTTACATTATATGACAAAGATGATGGAATGTGACCCCCGTGTGTATGTTATAGAAGACTCTATCTTAGCAGACTGCAGCAAGAAACTCCCCCTTGCTGGCTTTGGAGAAAAATTTTCTTTTCTTTTCTTTTTTTTTTTTTTTTTTTTTTTGTGAGACGGAGTTTCACTCTGTCTCCCAGGCTGGAGTGCAGTGGCCGGATCTCGGCTCACTGCAGGCTCCGCCTCCCAGGTTTACGCCATTCTCCTGCCTCAGCCACCCGAGTACCTAGGACTACAGGTGCACCTCGCTCGGCTACTTTCTTTGTATTTTTTAGTAGAGACGAGGTTTCACCGTGTTAGCCAGGATGGTCTCGATCTCCTGACCTCATGATCTGCCCGTCTCGGCCTCCCAAGGTGCAGGGATTACAGGCTTGAGCCACCGCGCCCGGCCTGGAGAATAATTTTCTACGTTGTCACTGCCAGTGGAGAGGGCCACATAGCAGAGCACTGTAGGTGTTATCTAGGAACTGAGGGTCTCAGTGCTACAACTTTACAGAGCTAGAGTCTGCCAACAACCACAATGAGTTTGGAAGAAGACATCAAACTCAGATAAAAACTTTGATGACACTTTGGGAGACCCAAAGTAAGGCATGCCCGGATTCCTCACAGAAATCGTAAAATAATAAATGTGTGTGATTTTGTGCTGCTAAATTAATGGTAGTTTGTTATATAGCAATAAATAAAAATGTATGATACAAGAAGACCCAGCATGTGCACTTAAAAAAAAAAAAAGTGGGGGAGTTTGCAATGAGATGAGCAGGAGGGGAGGAGATGGCCTGGAATCAGATTATGATATCAGTGTTATTCACAGTGTGAGCCATGGACCATTCCCATCTGTGAACTACCAGTCTTCCACAGACACAAAAATAAAGTGGTTATGGCTTAAAGAGTTGCAGAAAATAAACTTTCTCTGAAGAGGAGTACTTAGTAAAGACCAAAGTCAAGTTGAAAGATAAAAATACAGATACCAGAAAGATTTGGGCTTCTATTGCCCTATTATGCAACAAACATTAAACAAATACAAACTCTTAGCCAGATTAACAAATTCTTATACTAGAGGCCTATTTTTCTAAGTTGCTAGTACTTAATACAATATGCCCAGCTTTCAACAACAAAAGCATCACAAAACATGTCAAATAGCAATAAAATAGAGTCATAAGAAACAAACCAAACGTCAGAGTTATACTCAGATACGATGCAGATTTATTATAATGAAATTTACAATAACTATGACATTAAAGCTTCCATTGGAAAAGGAGTCAACATTAAGAGCGAATGGGCAATGTAAGCAAAGAGATCAAAATTCTAAGATAAAATTCAAAAGGAAATGTTAGTAATCAAAATTAGTATACAGAAATGAAAAATATCATTGATGGGCTCAATAGTAGACTCAGTAAGACCAAGGGAAGAATTAGTAATCTGGAATACAGGCCAATAGAAACTTCTCAAAATGCAAATAGAAGAAACAATACAAATACGCTGTTGGGGAAGCCCACTCCACACCACCCGGCGGGTACCCCGAGTCCAGCGGAGACAAAGGAGTTAGAAAGAGACAGAATAGGAGTTTAAAAGGCGGGTCCAAGGGACCAGAGCATCGAGGCTTGCTCACAGCCCAGAGCTCTTTAGCTCCACCTAATTTATTGATTTACAAGCTCTTTGTTCTTAGGGCAGATGGGAGTGGTAGGAAGGGATGAGGAAAAGGATTAATCAGTGAAGGAGAACTCGTGAGTCATTCATAATATGTATAGCAGTGACGGTTTCTGTGAATTTCCTTGAGCAAAGGCGTGTGTCTAAACTACTTAAGATCTTTAACTGATTGGGACTGAAGTGGGTGGGAGTGGGTTTCAGGAGGAGCCAAAATGTTTGATTATACTCCACTGCTTCAGGGGAGTGTTATCTCCCAGAGCAACCTGCGGAATGCGGCAGAGCGGTTATGCTCTCAGGGCATAAAGACATGAAGGCAATAAGGAGACTTTTCTCCTCAGAGACCTCCCATGGCTCCCCATGGGTGTCTCACACAGCGGAAACCAACTCATCTGGCATCCTAGAAACTCTCTTTCCCACATAAGCAAACACAGAAGAGCCAAGAACGAGAGTTATGGTCTCAAAAGATACAGTGCATGTGTAATTGGGATATCAGAAGGAGAAAATGGAAAGAATGGAACAGAATAAATGTTTAAAATATTAAAGCCCTGACATTTTCAAATTAATAACAGACACCAAACCAAAAATCCAGGAACCTCAGACAACTTTAAGCAGAATTAACAGAAACAACAACTACATTTAGGTATATCATATTCAAACAGTAGGAAGACAAAGACAAAGAGAAAATATTGAAAGATGCCAGAGGGAGGAAGTGAATCTTACCTATAGATAAACAGGGATAAGAAGTACAATAAATGGCTGGGTGTAGTGGCTCACACCTGTAATCCCAGAAGTTTGGAAGGGTGAGGTGGGAGGATTGCTTGAGGTCAGGAGTTCAAGACCAGCTTGGCCAATATGGTGAAATGCCATCTCTACAAAAATACAAAAAATTAGCCAGGCATAGTGGCGCATGTCTGTAGTCCTAGCCACTCAGGAAGCTGAGGCAGGAGAATCACTTGAACCTGGGAGGCGGTGGTTTCAATGAGCCAAGATCACGCCTCTGCACTCCAGCCTGGGTGACAAAGCAAGACTCCATCTCAAAAAAAAAAAAAAAAAAAAAAAGAAATACAGTAAATTTCTCATTAGAAACCATGCAAGCAAAAAAAGAATGGAGTGAAATGTTGAAGGAGTTTAAAAAAATTGAAACTCCCACACAGAATTCTATATCAAGTAAATTTACCCTTCAAAGTAAAGAAAAAATAAAAACTTTTCAAACAAATAACTGGGAGTATTCTTCACCAGCAGATCTATCCTATAAGAAATAATCAAAAAAATCATATTTAGGAAGAAGAAAAAATATAGAGCTCAGAAACTTGAATCTGTATAAAGAAAAGGAGATCACTGAAAAAGGAATAACTGATGGTAAAATAAAATGTTTTATTTTTATTTTTAAAATAATCTAAAGTGGCTGGGCTTGGTGGCTCATGCTTGTAATCCTAGCACTTTGGGAGGCTGAGGCGGGCAGATCACCTGAGGTCAGGAATTCGAGACCAGCCTGGGCAACATGATGAAACACTGTCTCTACTAAAAATAAGAAAAAAAAGTATCTGGGTGTGGTGGTGGGCACCTGTAATCCCAGCTACTTGGGAGGCTGAGGTAGGAGAATCACTTGAACCTGGGAGCGTGAGGTTGCAGTGGGCTGAGATCGTGCCACTGGGCTCCAGCACGAGCAACAAGAGCAAAACTCCATATAAAAAAAACAATAAAATAAATTAAATTAAATTAATCTAAAGAAACGTATGTAAGGTAATGATACTACCAATGTATTAGCTGATCATGGCATATTAGAAAATGAAATTAATGGCAGCAATACCATGGAGATGAGAAGTAGTAATTGGGAATACTTTGTTATGTGGTACTTGTACTACACATGAGGCAAAATAGTGTTGTTTGAATTTAGATTTATATTATTAAAAATATTTTAATTATTAAAAATATTATTAAAAATTATATTATTAAAAATATTTATTGTAAACTCCAGGGCAGCAAGTGTTGTTTGAATTTAGACTTGTATTATTAAAAAAATGTTTATTGTTGGGTGCAGTGGCTCATGCCTGTAATCCCAGCACTTTGGGAGGCATAGGCAAGCTGATCACCTGAGGCCAGGAATTCGAGACCAGCCTAGCCAACATGGTGAAACCCCATCTCTACTAAAGATACCAAAATTAGCAAGGCATGGTGGCAAATGCTGGTAATCCCAACTATTCAGTAGACTGAGGCAGGAAAATCTCTTAAACCTGGGAGGCAGAGGTTGCAGTAAGCTGAGATGATGCCACTGTACTCCAGCCTGGGTGACAGAGAGAGAAAAAAAATTATATATATATATATATATATATATATAGAGAGAGAGAGAGAGAGAGAGAGAAAACTCTAGGACAGCAACCAAAAACTATTTTTAAAGAAGTATAAATTATATGCCAAAAGTGTGAAATCATATAAAATGCTGAACTAAAAACTGAAGAGGCAAAAAAAGAAGTCATTAGCAATGAATATAAAACATTTACAAACATGGTTGATATTAATCCTAATATATCAATAATCATTTTAAATATGATTGATCTGAATACACTAATTAAAAGACGGATTTTGTCACAGCAAATAAAACCAAACAAATAATCAATTAACTATATATTGTCTATTTAAAAAACTGTAAGACAGTTCAAAAGTAAAGAGAAGAAAAATATACAAAAATATAGCATGTCAACAATAAAGAAAGTTGCAGTAAATATGCCAATTTCAGACAAAGTGGATCAAGAGTACTTTCAGGAATAAAATAGGCACTATATGATAAAGAAGTAAATTCTCCAAAAATAAATAACAAAACTGACAATCAAATTAAAAATCAAACATCGAAATATATCAAGCAAAATTGAATACAACTGAAAGAAAATACAGACAAATCTGCTAGTATAGTTGCATACTTCAACACCCTCCTATCAATAATTTTTAGAGCAAATAGGCAAAAATTCACTATGAATATTATTGAACATCAATAATACTCTCCATTTACTTGATTTAGTTGACATTTATAGAATACTCTATCAGCAACAGAAGACACATTCTTTTCAAGCTCACAGGAAACATTTACCAAGTTAAACTACACTCTAGCTAAAAAAAAAATCAAAATATATTCAAAGACATACAAAAAATGAGTATGTTCTCAGACCTCAAGTAATTGTACAGAAAAATAGTAACAAAAAGATAACTAAAACATACTTAAATATTTGCACATTTAAGAAGTTGCTCTCAACAGCATGAATCAAAGAAGTCTCAAGTGAAATAAAAACATATTTTTAACTAAATGGAAATTTAAAAACAATTTATCAACATTTGTAGCAACCAGTGAAAACAGTGGTTTGAAGGAAGTTTACAGAATTATCTGTATATATTAGAAATGAATAAAGATCTAACATAACTAATCTAAGTTTACATCATAGGAAACTACAAAAAGGAAAAACAATTTAAAACAAAAACAGTATAATTAAAAATAAAATTTAATAAAACAAATATATACCTATGATTTGATAACCTCAGTAAAATGGATAAATTATTTTTAAAAAGCACAATGAACCAAAACTCACACAAAGAGAAACAGATAATCTATATTGGCCTATTATCTACCTTTAATACACTGAATTAATAATAGTTTTGCAAAACAGAAAGTATTATTCATATAGGTTCATTGGTGAGTGCTTTAATGCCTTTAAGAAAGATAAAAAAGAATTACACCAATATACTCTGAGACCCTAAGTGGCAACCTCACCCCTAAGACTCTGGGTAGCAAATAGGTCTGCTGAAGATGAGAAGGTGGCCCAGCCTGCGAAATTGATATATTAGTTAGAAAGAGCTACCATAACAAATTACCACAGACTGAATGACTTAAATAACAGAGATCTATTTTCTCAGAATTCTGGAGGTCAGAAGTCTAAGATCAAGATGTTAGCAGATTTGCTTCTTTCGAGGTCTCTCTGCTTGGCTTGCAGATGGCGACTTCCTTGTGCTGTGTTTTCACATGACCTTTTCTTCATGCGTGCACTTCTATGGTGGCTCTTTCTCTTCTTAAAATGACACCAGTTATATTGATTAGGGCCCCACACTAACAGACCTTTAACTTAATCACCTCTTTAAATGATTTGTCACCAAATATGATTACATTGCGAGAACTGGGGATTGGGACTTCAACATAACAATTTTAGGGAGCATGGTTTAGTCTATAACATTCTGTACCCTCCAAATTCATGTCCTTCTGATGTAAACAAAACAAAACAAAACAAAACAAAACAAAACAAACATTCAATATAACCTGACAGTCTAAAAGTATTAATCCATTTCATCACTAACTCTAAATTCAAAATTTTGTCTAAATACCATCTAACTCAAGTGTGGGTGAGATTTGAGGTATAACTTAATATGAGAAAAAATTTCTCTCTAGCTGTGAAACAAGGTAAGTTATGTGCTCCCAAAATACAATGGTGAGACAGGTATAGCATAGACATGCCCCTTCCCAAAAGGGATAATATGGTGTAACTGTGACCCCACCAAAATCTCATCTTGAATTGTAAATCCCATAATTCCTATGTGCTGTGGGAGGGGCCCTGTGGGAGATAATTGAATCATGGTGGTGGTTTCCCCATACTGTTCTCATGGTAGTGAATGAGTCTCACAAGAGCTGATGGTTTTATAAAGGGTTTCCTCTTTTCCTTGTCTCTCATTTGCTTTTGTCTGCCACCATGTAAGATGTACCTTTCACCTTCCACCATGATTGTGAGACCTCTCCAGCCACATGGAACTGTGAGTCCATTAAACCTCTTTTTCTTTATAAATTACCCAGTCTTGGGCATGTCTTTATCAGCAGCGTGAAAAAAAAAACTAATACAAGGTAGAAATCGAAAAGAAGGCGGCAGTAATGGGTCACAAGCAATCCCAAAACCTAGCAGAGCAAATTTCAGATTTTCAGGTTTTACAGCTCCAGGAACAATACTCCACTGGATCCAGGGCACAAACACTGAGTCAGAGTATTATTTCTGGAGGCCTAAAATCTCTCCTTCCAGGTACACTGAGGCAGCAGTGCTGCCCTTGAGGCCCAAGGCAGGAGCCTAATCCTTAAGGCCCTGGGTGGCTGCCCTACTACTGAGACCCTGTTGTAGCAGCAGCCTGGCCCACTTTTCTAAGAACATCCAAAAGGTAGCCTCACCCTCTGAAACTGAGGAGGAGACAGCCTCACCTATCAGACCTGTAGTGAGAGTATCAACCTTGCCAATGTGAGAATTATGCTCATGGCCGTTCTTCCACTTTCTTGAAGGATAACACATATTCAAAACCAATTAACTCTATTTTTCTATAATGTAAAATCCCAGAGTCTGAAAGCCATTCTTCACTTTTGTCCATCCCTGATCCTGTTAGTCCAAGCTGGAAGTGTTTCTGATGGTAACACTCAAATCACTATTCTTGGCTTCTGTTGAGATGGCTGATTAGATACATAAATCACACCCTTGATATATCATCACATGATTTTCTGGATACACTCCTCATGTGCTCTCCAGAAAATACTTTCTCGTCTTTTGAAATATGGATAAGCTGAAAAATTTCCAAATCTTCAAGTTCGAGTTCCTTTTTGCTAAACAATGACTTCTTCCATTTCTGTCTACCCTTTTGCACTTTATGAGAAGAGGCAAGGAGATAACAGGCTGCATTTTCAACACTTTGCTTTGAAACAGTTTCAGTTAAATATCCAGGATCATCACTCGCGAGTTCTACCCTTCTGAAAAAATACTAGAACACAATTCACCCCAGTTATCTGCTACTTTATAATAAATGCCACCTTTTCTCCAGTGTTTAATACTATGTTCTTCATTTCTATTTGAGGTTGGAAGTCCAAAATCAAGGTGTCAGAAGAATCGCTTTTTTTTTTTTTTTTTTTTTGAGACGGAGTCTCATTCTGTCACCCAGGTTGGAGTGCAGTGGTCTGTCTCCTCTCACTGCAAGCTCAGCCTCCTGGGTTCATGCCATTCTCCTGCCTCAGCCTCCCGAGAGCTGGGACCACAGGTGCCCGCCACCACGCCCGGCTAATTTTTTGTATTTTTAGTAGAGACAGGGTTTCACTGTGTTAGCCAGGATGGTCTTGATCTCCTGACCTCGTGATCCACCCGCCTCAGTCTCCCAAAGCACTGGGATTACAAGCGTGAGCCACCGTGCCCGGCCAGAATTGGTTCTTCTAAAGCCTCTCTCCTTAGTTTGCAAATGGTCACTTTTTCACTGTATCCTCATATGGTCTTTTCTCTGTGCATGTGCACCTTTGGTGTCTCCTGTGTTACCGAATTTTCTTTTTGTAAGTATACTAGTGAGATAGGGTTACAAATCATTTGAATGAACTCATTTTAACATAATTACCTCTATAAAGGCTCAACTTCCAAATACAGTCACATTCTGAGGTACTGAAGGTCAGGGCTTCAACGTGTAGATTTGTTTAGCAGGGACAAAGTTTAGCTCATAACAGAGATGAACATCCTCAACTTGATAAAGAATATCTATGAAAGGTGACATCATACTTAATGACGATAAACTAAATGCTTTCCCTTAGTATCAGGAACCAGGCAAGGATGTCCTTTTTTACCACCCCTATTTAACAATATACTGGAAGTCCTAGCTAGTGCTAACATGGGTAGGAAATAAACAGTGAGCCTGGAGCAACTTGTAGTGTCAGAAAGTAAGGAAATGCTAAAAAAAAAAAAAAAAAAGGGATGATGGGGGTTCTCCAAAGAAACAGAACAATTAAGAAACATATGATATATATGCTGTACATTTATACCTACATATACAAATATATACACACACAGACACAGTGACCAACTGAAGGAGCTCCCAGTGGCTAAAGCTGAAACAATTTGATATATGAAATAGATAAATAAACATTGGATCATAACGCAAAGTGTTAACAAAATATCAATGAGTCCCTAAAATATAAATGAATGCCTGAATAAATAAATGAGAGAGAAGAGACAAATATTCCATGCATAAGAATTTCAATAGCTTATGTACATACTCTACCATGAAAGAGGTAAAGTCTAACTTTCCACCTCTACGTGTGGACCATATTTTGTAACTTACACTACCTCAAGCCAAATGGCCAAGTTTAATATCAGTGGTAATGAGTCACATTGCTAGTATGTATAGTTGATAAAATGTGTTACGGATTGCTCCTTACCTGTAGTCTTCCATCTATAAACACATTGCATCAGTCTCATCATGATAAAAACATTAGACAAGTCTCAGTTGTGGGACATTCTACAAAATACCCAATTAGTAGTTCTCAAAACTGTCAAGGTCATCAAAAGTAGGCAAATCTAAGAAATTGTAATGACTAAGAGGAGACTAAAATCTATGCTTACTAAATACAGTGTGGCATAATGGATGAATTCTGTAACAGAAAAAAATACATAAGAAAAAAAAAGAATTCTGGTTAAATAGGGAGTTTAGTTAATAACAATATGTCAGCATTGGTTCTTTATTTGTAACAAATATACCATACTAATGAAAGATATCAATAATAGGGAACTAGGTTATGTGATAAGGGAACTCTTCATTCTGTATGCACAATGATACTATAAATTTAAAACTGTTCTTGTGTAAAAGGCCAGCTAAAAAAAAAATCTGGGTGTAGAGGTCAGAGACAGAAATTAGAGATTTGAAGCACAAGACACATTTGATGTATTGTTGCTAACTTGAAAGTAAGAGAGGTCATGGGACAAGGAGTAAGCGTAGCCTCCTGTAACTGAGAGTAGCCCCCGTGTAGCAGCCAACAAGAAATCAGTGATCTCATTCCTACAACTACAGCAACTAAATTCTTCCAACACCAACAATAAGCTTGCAAGCGAACAAGGGGAGCAGGCCCGGTGGCTCACGCCTGTAATCCCAGCACTTTGGGAGGCCGAGGTGGGTGGATCACCTGAGGTCAGGGGTTCGAGACCAGCCTGGCCAACATGGTGAAACCCCATTTCTACTAAAAATACAAAAAAATTAGCTGGGCATGGTGGCAGTTGCCTGTAATCCCAGCTACTCAGGAGGCTGAGGCAGAAGAATTGCTTGAACCTGGGAGGCAGAGGTTGCAGTGAGCCGAGATCATGCCACTGCATGCCTGGGCAACAAGAGTGAAACTCCATCTCAAAAAAAAAAAAAAGAAAAGAAAAAAAGAAAGGGAACAAGGGGGACAAAGGTGCCAGATGAGCAACAAGTCTTGACTCTAGCCTGTTACTATGAGTAGCAAATTTTACTGTGCTGTTTCTAGTCTTCTGACTTATAGAAGTGCCAGCTGATAAGGGTTTTAATATTCCTAAATTTGTGGTAATTTGTAACGCAGCAATGGAAAATTAATACAGAGCCCTAATGAGGAATATACGCATCATCTTTCTACTTATGCTGGCTTGATCTGGATTTCTTGCACTGGAGAGGAAGGACGTGTATCAGAATCAGCCTATTCTCCCAGTCTTTTAAGTCAGCTTCTTGCTGAGAGTGTAAATTCTTGCATGTTCTTGCTGGTGTGGTGAGCTAACCAGGAATAAGAACTGCCCCACAAGGGATTCTCCACCTTTTGTGGGGACAAATTAGAGTAAAGGAGAGAGGATCTTTGAAGGGCCTACATGACAGACATTGCAAGCCATGTTGTTCTCATATTGACCTTAATAATAATGAAGTTGAGTCTTTATCTGAATCTTCATGGCTCTTATATCTTAATTCTCAATTGTTTCTGAACTACAGAGGCCAAGGCAATTATTATTTATGGTCCACTTCAAACCTCTCCTTGAGGTTTCATAGGAGTCAAAAAGAGGAAAAAAGATTACCAAAAAAAACCTCTTATTTTAAAAAAAGGAAATTATTCTCATTATAACTACAAAAGAAAGTGGGGTCAGATTATAGAGGGCCATGGATGCCAGCATGAAACATTTTGTTTTAATGAAATAGAGGCTTTTTCTTGAATCAGGGCATGACACATTGAGAGTGAGGTTTCAAACTGATCATTTTGACAATGATATGCAGTCCATGGGGGGTAGTGGGGAAGAAATGTGTGGAAACAGTTATGTCTATGCAAATGTTATATAAAATGTTTTACCTCTGAGCTTCATATAAAAACTGATCTTGGCTCAAACTGAAAATTGCTAACTAGGCAAGAAGAGAGAATGGCATGAAACATAAAACTGACTCCTTAAAAGCTCAGGACAGGCATATGTGCTTATGAAACTTGATTTTTTGCCAACTAATTTATAAAAAATAAAATGTCATCTCACTACTCTTAGCACTTGCAGCTGTATTTTTGTTTCCATTTGTGGGGTAAATGATTTTTAAAGAATTTTTTATAATAGTCAAGTTTGGCAAAATACAACACCTAAGTGTCATTTGGGGCCCTCATGTTATTTAAAACAGTGGTACTATAATCCTTCAAAGGTACATTTATCTTTTAATATCTCGATATTCTCACTGAATAATGAAAACTAGCATACATATCAAAAATTTAATTTTTAATCACTCTAAACTATGAAGCCCTGTTGGTGAAATGGTGGACTCTGACACTTAAAAGTTAAGAAAGAAAATGCTATTTTAAATTTGCTTTCTTATAGAATTAAAACATATTTGATTAAATTTGAGTTGTGAATATCCCTGCTGGGCCATGGTCTCTCAGATGTGCCACAGAATTGCAAACACAAATCTAACCTGAGTCAGCAGTCAGATTCCAGGTTCAAGATAAATGGGAGGAGATTGACGGTCCAGAGAAATCAAAATATTACCCAGTTCCAACTACACTCCACGGAGTTCTGCCTGGAGGTTTCATAGCTTGCTCTGCACCCCACCACACTATAGTCAGATGCTCCTTACACATTGTCCTGAGGTGGGCTGGTATCTTACAGTGCCCTTGGTTGTGATTCACTATGAGTTCGGTCCTCCAGAATCTTCTCAGGGTTGAGACAGCAGCTAACTTTGTCTAACCTGTAACCTCTAGACAAGTTAAGGAAGTAGTTAAATGGGTAAAATATAACATCGGGTTTCCACAATTCAAATTCTGCCTCCACCATGTCATGCCTCTATGTCCTTAGAACACATTATTTTGCTTCTGGAGGCCTCAATTTCCTCATCTGTTAAATAGGATAAGGATAGGGAAACTTAGAGCAATATCTTCTATCTTAATAAGTTATCCTAGGAAACAAAATACGTAAGTGAATAATCTGTGTATTAGAGTTCTCCAAAGAAACAGAACAAATAAGAAACATATGATATATATACTGTATATTTATACCTACATGTACATATATACACACACACAGACACATATCTATCTATCTAATCTATATATCTTTGTCTGTCTATCTATCTATCTATCTATCTATCTATCTATCTATCTATCTAGATATATATGGGGGGGGAGAGAGAGAGAGAAAGATTTATTATAAAGAATTGGCTCACATGATTATAAAGACTGGCAAGTCTCAAGATCTGCAGGGTGAGTCTGCAAGTGGAGACCTGGGAGAGTCCATGATTTAGTCCCAGGTGTAACCTGAAGTCCTGAGAACTAGAAGAACTGATGGTATGATTCCTATCCAAAAGCTGATGAAACCCAGGAAGAGCAAACATTCAGTCCAAAGACAAGAAAAAAATGCAGATGTTCCTATTTCGAAGACAGCCAAGAAGGAAGAATTAACTTACTCAGGAGAGGGTCAACTATTTTGTTCAATTTAGACCTTCAATTGACTGGGTGAGGCCTACCTACATTAGGGAGGGCAATCTTCTTTCCTCATTCTACTGATTTTGATATTAATCTCATCCAAAGCCACCCAAGAATACTGTATGATCAAATATCTTTACACCCCATGGTCCAATCAAGTTGACACACAAAATTAACCATCACAATTTATGTAAAGCATGCATTCCATTGTTGGGAACATGTTTCATAATGCTAATCATTCTTTTTCATTAACTATTAACTGTGCTGCACAATTTACTTCTAATATCTCTCAAGTGAGCCCTCATAGTGACATCTTATACTTGAGAAACATGGATGTTTATGGTGGAGAAGTATCTTTTTCATGATCACACAGCTACTATTCTACTACTCTAGCAGAGCTAGAATTCAGAACCCCTACTTTCTGGCTACAAAGCCCTGTTCTTACAACCAAATCACAGTGCCCATCCTCCTTTTTAAATAAAGAGCAAACTGAGAAGGCAAAAACCAGAGCCCACAAAACTCCTTCAAAGTCTTAGAGCTGCCAGTTCAGTTCCATGCCAGTGTACACGTTTATATATAACCATGTGTGAAATATCTATGCCATTTTTCTGAGACGTTGAGTAGGTGGCATGTATTTCAACATCTCATCTCCATCAAATGAGAGCTATAACATATATTTAAAGATGATGTCAGCCTTTCTAAATATAATTTTCAACTGTGCTGGGAAAAATATAAACTGCAGCACTGTAATAATCAACATATAAATAGCTCCCACATCTTTGCCATGCAAATTTGGATAATGATATTATGGAAGGGGACTATCAAAAGGGACCTTCTGTTACCACTGTTTCTGCTAACCAGTGAGCAGCTGGGATTGATGACATTTTTAGTTAAAGCCAGTTTGGAAAGGCTTTTATCCCACGGAGATAAGCTAAAGCCTCAAAATAAAACAATCCCAAACTGCCAATGTTTGATTGGTTTGAAGTTGGAACGGAGGTATTAAATTCTTGGTTTTCTCACAGTTTTAGAGAAAAAGCACACAGTTTTCCATTGCCCTTTGACGGCTGACAAACTGAACTTCCAGGCCTTTTGTGTGTGTGAATCGAGGGGTATATTTCCTCTACCTGGCAGTTTTCATGACACCTGAACCCACATCTGCAGGTGGAGAATGATGTCTCACTCAGTCTCAGTGTCTATGCGACTTCCTGAACAGACAATCCCCCTGCTGGATGCATCAAATGACAGGACCCTGTGAAGATGCAGATATGCTAGTTGTCTCACCATTACCAAAAAGTCCATTGGGGTTTCTTTTGAAAAGGTTCCCGCTTCTCCATGTCTCAGTTGTAGAAGGGCAGGACTCTGGGGGTCCAGTTTTTGTTGGAATGTTGCTAATTCCAGGTATGGGTAGGTAGGTGTTTATATGGTAGGGACCACAAACAGGTAGTTGTCAGCCATTTCTGCAACAGATTTGCTTTGGGCAATAGAGTGTTGTGCTTTTTTTTTTTTTTTTTTTTTTTTTCCTAATTTGGATATTTTTAGATGGGGCAGATGCTTCATATTGCCACAGATGCTATATCTCCCTATTGTCTTAAACTTGAGTTTGGACCATTCTTACATGTGACTTTTGCTACTGAATACCACTACAGATGAGATATTCATTAAAGACGATTTCTCCAATAAGTGATCTAGACATAGACATTCTCATTTGATCCAGGGAGACACAAACACTGGTGTGGTGAAAGAAGAAGCCCTGCTGGGAACAGAAAATATTAAAAAATGCACTCTGTAGGATGAATTACCACTGTGCCCTTAGCTAGGTGCTTTCTTGGTTTCCTTTTGTTTCTTTGTGTTTCTTTTTGTTTGTTTGTTTTTTCGCGCGTGTGAGTCAGTCCCATAAAATATAGAATACTAAATATCATGTTTTTAAGTCAAGCTCTTTTGTGCTTTAGTATGAGCTCTGTATCATATTAGTTGAGTTACTTCTCTTTTTTTTTGGTAGACTTCATTTTTTTTTTTTTCAAAATTAATCACGATAATTCTTCTGGTCATCATATGCACACCCCGTTGAAATGCAACTGCACCATTCCTCCTCTCTTGACATGGCTCTATTTCTCTACTTCTCAAATGTGGGAATGGTCATCTGACTTGTTTGGTCAATTAGGAGTCAGAAATTTTAAAATGGAAAATTGTTAAATTAGAAAATTTAACCTAAGCAAATATTTGAAAAAATGCTCAATCATTGGGGCTTTTCCTCTCTTGCTGTCCATGACATGAAACTTGAGTCCATGACATGACTGAGCTCAAGCCAGTTTTTCAGACCAGTCTCATGGAGGAGAGTTGAGGGTACATGAACAAAACCTACCATCGACTAGATTTACTAAGTGGGTAAAGTCATTGTAGATCATCTAGCACCAGATGTTAGCTGACTGCAGATATCACCTGAACTAATCCAGACCAGAACAGCTACTCACTGGGACCTCAAAATGCTGAGACACAACAGATGCATATTGTTTTAAACCATTAAATTTTGGGGTAGTTTGTTATGCAGCGAAAGTTAAATGGCATATTTCTTAGCCTCAATTTCCTCAACTGCAAAATAGAGTTGATAATAACTACCTTGCAGTATTACTATGGGGATTTTAAATAACTTGTATAAGTGGCTGGCTCACATAAAGTTTCCAACAAATGAAAGCTATATTATTCGTTAGTTATCAGTCTGAATGAGCTTCTAAGTCTCTTAATGCTAACACAGATTGAGTTCGAATTTTATGCTCCTGTTCTTTAAAATTGATCTTGACTTCTGATACTTCCTAATTCTGATGACTCAGTTTTAGTGTTGCTCAAAATGACATTATGGCTGCACTTTAATAAATTCATCTCCACCATAGAAGCTTAGAGAAAAAGCCTCAAATCACAGCCTTGACATTTTGGAAGTAAAATTAACAAAAAATGACAGAATTAAGACAGCCATTCTCATCAAGTTAGAAGCTGAAATTCAACCTTGAGTTTTTGAAGCCCAATCAATTATTATAGTTGGAGAAATCCTTGGAGAGTGTCTATTTTATTTAAGCTACACATGTGTTTCACTGTGTGTATGGGTAGATGAATGTGCGTTGTCCTTATCCTCCAAGTTGTAAGAATGCACTGGGGAAGACACACTTATGCAAAAGTAGCTATCCTATGAAATAAACTGCATAGGGTGCCCTGATAGAGAATCCACATACATCAACACAAGGAAATGGGACTGCAGATTAAGATCAACGTAAAAGAGTTGGGAAAACACCAGGAGAAAATAGGATTGAGTAAATTTTCTCAAGTACATTAAGCAAAACTCTTTTAGTTTCATTTTCCAAAGATCTAAATCAAACAGCCTCAAAAACCACAACGTAAACATGAACAAGAATCAGTGTTTTACACTCTTAAAAATTAGTGAAGCTTTGCCTTCAAAGAATAGCTAGCTTCACAGGCTCAAGGAAATTTTCAGGACACCTTGTTTCTCAGTTCTCCTATGTTTTTCACTCAGTTGGCCCTGTTTATTCTCAGGTAAAATGAACGCCAATAACACGCGTGACCCCAACTCCAAGTTTGTAACAAAGAAGTGGTTTGTTCTTAAAAATTCAAATACAAGTCCTAGGTCTGACACTCATTACCCAAAATTGGGCCATGCATTCATTCATGAGCCAGTCACTAAAAATGAGAATAAGGTAAGCTCATCCATGCCTCAGAGTCAGAAAGTGGGAATCGAAAAAAGCTCTTACCAGAAGAAGAGTGAGGATATTGGCCCTCGACTTCCAAAACAAATATTCACTTTGGCAGAGTAGGATTTTTACTTTGAGGCAGCAGCGGAGTGCTTGAGTTAAAGGCAAAAGACTAGGAAGGAACATTGTCTCTAATAGTTCAATTGATTGAAATTGACACTTCTAATTAGAAACGAACATATCCTTACCTTTTTTTTCTTTCTTAGTATCTAACCTCATTCAAGAAGCTGAGATAGCCATTTTTACGTGTTTGTTTGATTTTATTTCTGAGAGGAGAAAGCAAATTTAAAGGACCATTTTATGTGTTGTTAATCCCATGCATTATGTTTCAATAGTGCATTTTTTTTTTCTCATTTCCCCGAACAAAGAAATGTCAATCCCTGGAGTCTTAGCAACTCAGTGGTTACACCTACTCAATTATGTATTTGGCTCAGTTGTAGAATAAAGTAATCAGATGAAGCCTGGTACAGACTGGCTTGAAGTAGAACAAATATGAGTGAACTCATCCAACAGCGTGCCTCAGGAAAAAAAAAAAAAAAAAATTATGGTTCATTGCTAACCCAGAAAGAGCCAGATTTTGAATGGTGTCACATGTAAACCACTAAGGTAAAGCAGAATTCAGAAGGTAAAAATGAAGCATGACTGCAGGCAGGCCCCAAGAATAAAACAGAAAACAGAGATAGACAAGGTGTCAGAGAGGACCCAGAAATAGCAATCACCCAGGTGGCCCACACAGATACTGAGAGTCTAGGCAAGGCTCAGAGAATTAGCTAGAACTGAGGACAGAGGCTTTAAAATCAGGGCAGCTTTCAAAATAAGGGTGTTTGGGGCCTAAGCAAATTCATATTTTGTGATTGTTTAGTTGTTGCTTTTGTTTTTGTTTTGATTTTGGATCAGTCTACAAAGTGGGCGAAGGAAGGGCAGGTGAGCTGCATAGACAGAAGTGAACAACAAAGATGGAATATTGTGGAGATATTCTACTTCACACTCGCATTGATTTTCCTCCACATTGGACACACACTTACTCAATGTTCCTGGTTAATATCGACTAGTTTCTCAAACCCTGGCTTAGCTATCACCTTCTCCAAGAAAGCTCCCCTGGCTAACTCCATCTCCTTATGAGTCCCCATGTTATCCCATCATATTATTTACCAATTGTATTTTATTTGCCTATTCATTTTTCTGTTTTTCAAAGGCAGAGACCATGATTCAACCACCACTGTATCTTTGGGACCTAGAGTAGTGCTCAATCAGTGTTTTTGTTTTGTTTTGTTTCTAAATAAATCAACAAACTTAAACTAAGTTCACCTCAACACATGTACCCCTGAACTTCAAATAAAATAAATTTTTAAAAAGTAATTCCAGAGGTATATCCACTTCTGTGACTATAAAAAGAATAAAAATAAAATCTATATTCAAATAAAAAATTATTTAAATTAATTTAAATTTAATTTAAAAAATCTAGATTCTTGGAAATCCAGACAAAAATTCCAAAAAAGATGTTAATGTACACATTTATATTATTTATGGACAGATGTTCCCCCCCATAATTAAATACACTCTTTTGTATGTGGTAGTTTTTCTCTATATAAAATAAATTCCCTAAAATTATCTTACTCTTGTTTGGAAACAAAATTATGAGAAGTCAAATTCTATGGCATTAAACAAGTCACCTCACGTCATATATAAAATAAGAAGATCCATTCTTGGTCTATATTTTTACAAAAGTGCAATATCTTCATGTTTGTTCTCAGGCTTAAGCACTTAAACAAATACATATTTTTAAATATTCAGCATTATTTGACAAATTATTTCTAAGCTCATCTTTGATTTCCAAATTTGTCCTTATCCTCTTTCTTTCTATACTTCAGGGGTTCACACATGTTAACATGTGTAAGAAAATTTGGCTGTGGATATAAAATAAATATTTCTGGGTCTTCATCTTAGTATTCCAAATCAGTTGATGGGAAGTGAACCCAGGAATCTGAAATTTTAAAATGCATGTTGTCTTTGATAGATCACAGCTTGAGTATCACTTGGTCTGTTTCCTTTATTCCCATATTCCTTATATTTTTCTCTTATTCCACTCCTGACTATCCTTCAGATCTACCAAACATTGTGAATACAATGGATGGGACTTAAGTAATACCGAAGAAATATTAATTATAAAAGAGGAATGCATAATTAGAGAATGAATACATGTATGAATGAAGAAGAAAATGAACAAAGGAATAAATGAATAAATATGATTTTCAGGAAGTACTTATGGCTGTGTTTCTGTCACTCCACATATTTAGGGACTGCCCAACCTCACCTCTAGGCCAGCTCTGGCACAGGCTTCCTGAGGAAACACCCCAGCTGAGAGCACTCATTTAATAAGTCCAGGAGGGAAGAAGACACAATCAGGATACAGGTAAGAGAGGGGCCCACAGGAGACTGTTAGCAGAGGTTAATGTCCTATGGTATAAAAGGCAAAAGTTGCCATTTGGAAGAAGCCCATGGGAGATAGCAGGTTCTTGGCTTATTCAGTTTAGTTTCCGGTTAAGAAAATTTCTGTCCATACAGGAAATTATTTTGGAGGTTAAACTGGCTCAATTCAAATTATAAGGCTACTTGGGTCATTTCCTTGTTAACTAGAGTGGACTGAGATCATGGCTTGGAAACAGAACACAGGTGATAATAATGAGTATACAACTAAATTGGTCTTAAAATTGGCATTGAAACAAAGAGAAATTAATATTGGAATTTTATAGATGTTACAGCAATAATAGGATTTTTGAACTTGGAAATGATGTTGCTTGTGAAGCTGTGACTTGGGAGCGTGGGTGTGATGAGAGACCATTGTGGGTTCCATCCTGGGCTGGCTTAGACTCAACTTCACTATGTACTAATGGCTGTGTTGGGGTGCCTAGTGGAGCATCCCCCAGGAGGATGACGAGCTTCCTTTCCCTCCTGCTGCCACTATAAGGTTCATTTTCAACCTGACTGTCTCTGATGGAGAAGGCTCTTGGTTTCAGTAAGAGGCCTTCATTTTGTCCACTAGTGTTGAAGCTACCTGGTTTCTTTGTAGCTGGTTTCTAAGCTTTGCTTCCACCTTCCCCTTTTGACATGACTTCTATCCACTCCCACTGCCCCTGCAGCAGCCTACACATGTACCCTCTCCCTTCAGGCAGACAAATCAAGGAGGTCCTTTTAACATAACTAAAGACTGGTCCAGTTTCATTCACCATCATTCAGCCTGGAAATTTCAGGGATAACTTTGGCTCTTTGTTTTGCCTTCTCTCATTTTCCAAGGCTTGCCTCTTAAAGTAGCTTCTTCTGTTTCACCCCACCTATTCCCATGTTAGTGCTGGCTGATATTAACCCATTCCTGAACAATAAGCGTTAGCTTCCTAGTTGGTGTGCATGACCTCGACCCACATGTATGTACTCCTCTCCTCAATGGCAGAATACATTAAAAAAGTTACTTTCATCAATGCTGTCATCAGTGATTGTCAAGTGGATTCTACTGTGCTCAAATAAGTTTACTTCAATCAATATTAACTGAGCATCTATTATATTCCAGGTCTTCTCCTGGGACACATGAGAGATGATGAAGATGGATTATGGAGCTAGAAGAAGACACAGACTCATAAAGAGATGATTAATGTGTAATAAATAAATATAATGTCAGGGGTAAACCCAGAGGTTGAGAAAAGGCTTCCAGAAGACTCATTGACATAGTCTGAAAGGATGAACAAGAGATGATGCAGTGAAGGGAGTGAGTACATGTGAGTAGTGGACTACCATGCGTACAAACACATGGAGAAGAGAACAGACAGAGTTCTGGAGGGAGTTTGAGACTGGACTAGATATTTTAATACTAGGAAGGGATGAGTAAGAGATACAACTATAGAAGGGTCAGATCATGCAGGATTTCATCATTCAGGCTAAGGAGGATAATTTTAACATTATTTGAACTGGTCTCTTATCCAGTAGTTCTCAATATATTCTCACACCCAGAGGATTAGCAGGCAAGGGGTGATATCCATTATTATGAAGATGACATGTAAAGCTGTAAGATAAATATTAGTTTTAGATGGAAAATAATTCACAATGTGATTTTTATGTTGCAATAAATAGATATATGTGATATGTATTATACAATTTGGGTTTCTTTAAACCACAGAAATTAAAGAAATCTCAGGCTTTGAGTGGGTTAATTTTTGTTAGAGTCTATTATCTCCTCTTCATTTATTCTCTTCTGCTTTTAAGTTACATATGAAGAGCTATTAGAACCAATGGTTCCAATGACAATGCGTTTCTACCCAAGTTACTCCACTTGGGGGAATAACCTAATGTATGTTCACAAGTATAAATGAGTTGTTTTTGACTCTGTAGTAAAGCAAGTTTTGTATGAGCAAATATGTGTATTTTTCTGGCGTCAAGGCTTATTATAGTCATTATATCACCAAATAGTCAATAATAAATAATTAAAGAATAGGAAGATAAATCAACTGATAGATGATAGATAAAGTAGACAGATAAATAGATCATAGTTACTTATAAAGGATGATAACTAAGAATAGATGAATGGATGGATAGATAGAAGATAGATATAGGAATAAAAGGGAAGTTCAAAATTATAATATCTACATCTGCTATTATTTCTTTTTTCTGTGACTTTGCATAACTCTGCTACCCTTGGAATTTCCCACTACAATTTCCTTTGGCCTAGGAAAGAGACAAACTGAATTCTTATATCTGTCCGGGTCGTTCAGAAAACAAGAAATAATTTATCTTCAATTCTTACTGTTTATGTGTCACAAATTTGGTTCTTCTCACAGACAGCCTTAATATGTTGCCATATTTTTATTCTTCTATAATGCATCATTTCACCCAAGTTGAAAGATCATTGAGAGCAGAAACATTATTTTACTATTGTACCCCAAACATAGACTAGCATGGATCTTGTCAGAGGTCCTTAGATGCATATTTAATATATAAATCATAGACTGTTTTGGTTCATTCCAACAATAAAAATTGAATGTAATGTGCTAGGTTATGGAGGTACAAATAGTTAGGACACAGTTCTAGATATTGAGGTGTTGACTGACTTCATCTAAGAACAGACGTTAATAGATTTCAGAATTTTAATTTGACATTTGCACTGATTACATTCTCTAATAATTCTTATTAGAAGGGTCATGGTTGCTCTAAGAGTGAGGTGTAGTTGATGACACCCATATTAGAGTGAAGCTATTTAAATTTAACAATGAATCATAGAGGAATTCAGAGACTTCAAACAAGAATAAATTAATATATTTCTCCCTAATGTCTTGAAATATACCTCTAAGTATGCAATATAATGAGTCCATTACCGTGATTACTTTTTTAGTATATTACCAATGCAGATCAGGTTGAATTATTAGACGATGACCAATAAATATAATAGACATTGGTGCTTGCTCATTAATAACTAACCTCTATATTTTAAACAATGCAGAAGCAGCATATCTTCTCTATTTTGTGTTACCATCATATATATTATAAAAATATATTTGAGTTTGTCTTTTATTGTAGAACATTTTAGGATGACTGAATTAGTATTTTAATTTTGCAATTAAAATAATTTACAATTGTAGCAGATTTTTTTAACTTTAAAGTACATTCATATTCATTATTTAGTTATAAATTTAAAGGCATTTATACCAAGAAAAAAAAGGATATTTGATTAGTAGGATAAGGGTTATTTTGACTGACTGATGCCGAATTTAATCAATAAGCGAATGGCTGGGCGCAGTGGCTCACGCCTGTAATCCCAGCACTTTGGGAGGCCGAGGCGGGAGGATCACCTGAGGTCAGGAGTTCGAGATCAGCCTGGGCAACACGGTGACACCCCGTCTCTACCAAAAATACAAAATTAGCCCGGTGTGGTGGCACATGCCTATAATCCCAGCTACTCAGGAGGCTGAGGCAGGAGAATCACTTGAACCTGGGAGGCGGAGGATGTGGTGAGCCGAGATCACGCCATTGCACTCCAGTTTGGGCAACAAGAGTAAATCTCCATCTCACCAAAAATAAATAAATAAATAAATAAATAAGTAAGCAAGCAAATGAAGTAGTTGAGAACCAGAATCATATACTATAAAAACACCAGCAAACTAGAAGAGAAAGTGCATCTGCGTGTCTTGGGAAAATACATTCATAGAATGCTAGACATGTTTAGCCTCCACAACTGCTAAATTCAAAGTGAACTATGTGACACCATCCTTTACTCCCTCCTCAACCAATTTTAACGAGACAAATGTTAAGTCTGGGTAGTTCATGAAGGATCTAGGGCAGATACACATTTTACAGCCACAGGCTCAGTAAGCACAACAAACTGATCAAAAGTTAGTGGAAACAGAAAGAACTGCAGATGACATCAATTTGGCCTCTGAGAAAGGGAAAAGCAATGGCTGACTTTGCTCATGATTTTTCCAAGTATATGTCTCCCAAATATTTCCCCATGATGATGCCAGATACATACTTCTTCAGCTTCCCTTATAGGTAAAGAGTGGATTTATGACCCAATAATTACCAATAAATTCAAAGAGGAAGTATGGAGGACTTCTGGGAATGGTTCCCTTCTGGTTAAAAAGATATATAAGAGAAAAAAATGCACTTTTTGGACGATGCTAAGTAAAGACATGGTGTTCTGGCCCTACAGCAGCCTTGTAACCAGGAGGTGATAAACCAAAGGACCACGGCCAGACACTGAAGATAGTAGACTGAAACAGGAAAAAAGACCTGGTCTCTGGTGACTGTGTTAAGTTTTGAATTAACATGTATACAACTGAAGTATCATTAAATTTGTTGGTATGTTAGATTAAAAAACTCTTATTTATTCTAGCCATAGTACTTGGGCATATAATTTGTGTGGTTATAAGCATCTTAATTCATAAATGATTTCATTTTCTGACCTTTAAATCCTCAATTGAATCAGTTCCCCACAAAGCCCAGCTAAATCTAAAATAATTTTGTCTTGTGTTTGTCTTATTTTCACTAAACAGGCCTTTTTTTCTACTTCACATGTGTTTCTATTTCTCGCAAGCAGCAATGACCAATGACCTTGATAAAGGCTTTTTATGATATATTTATGAAGTTAAGGGCTTTGACTAAAATCACAACAGAATTCAATTGTGATACAATGGTACCCAGAATATAGGTTAGTCACGTGGGCTTTTTCAGTTATGTGCCATGTGCTATTTCAAAAATGGCTGGAAAATAGAAATTTTATTCATTGATTAACTATTTAGTACTATATAAGAAGTACTGAGAGGCATTTTAAGAATAACTTCAATGCACTTGATATCATTTAACCTACTGTAAAATTGCAGCATAATGCCCAGTGAAAAAGAGTTCAATTGTTCAGAGAATGAGATCGGAATGGAACCTGAATATATTTAATAACTATGTTAACATTTTTTCAGGGAAGTTATCTAATACTTATCCATTTAAATGAATTTAAATGGCAGCTTCTCTCCCTAAAGCCTCTCTATTATGAAGTTACAATCTCCAGATTGCCAACTCCATTGTCCAAAGAACAGAGAGTGCTTGGAAATACCTGCCAGACAAACAAGTTCTCACAAGCCTGGGGAGATATTAAGCACTTCTGCGTGTAGCTGCTTCCAAAGATGCCTTTGCATCTCCCGCTTCACTGCTGCTGTGAAGTCGACAATCCTGGAAATGCATTGAGTTTTGAAGCAGGGAGTTTTCAAAGTGACAGGCTTAAAAAATACAATTCACCTTTTGCCCTTCCACTCCCAGCTGCAGAATATTAGGCCTCCTTAGAACTCAGTTTTATAACTCTGAATACGCAGTGATACTTTTAATAAATAGGCTAAGCTCTCCTGGGCCACAGGCTTCCAATTATAGTTTCTAGTCCAAATCCCCCTTTTAAATGCAGATGATTAAATGAGGGTATTTATGATTTAGAAAACAAGAAAAAAAAAAAAAACATGTTCATATCTCCTAGCTAAATACTATAATCTCAATTTTCTTAATATTCAGTGAAATAATTAATGGCAGATTTGAATTGGCTCCAAAATGTTCTCTTACATAGACTGTTGCTAACAAATAACAAAGACACAATCAAGTGGCATAAAATTTATGGGAGGGGAAATCTGTCCTGATTGTATATCAATTTCATACGTAGAATGAGCTGGACAGCTCTGTGTTACATAAACTGTAGGAAAAGCGAGCTCTCTTTCTGCCTCTGATACGAAGCAGTTTTATGTATGACATTTGTCATTGAAACTGTCTCCTTGTATATTAATTTAGAGTGTTAGACTTTATAATATTTAATAACTCTTGAATTCTATATTTCTATTTCCCAATAAAATACAATTCAGCTATTTTAAGGGAAAGGGCAGAAAATTTGGACCCAGAATACTTACATTTGAAACTGAGCTCCAAATTTCTTGGCAATAGATCCTTGGATACAAAGTTAACTGTGTAGGATCTCGATCTGTAAAATGGAAATGATAATACCAATATCACAATTATATTCAAAAGATGCAAGGACTTCACTTATGGAATATTTACTAAATTAAAATTTAAAACACATTTTATATCTCAAACATATCCCAGTTCTTGAGTAAGCATTGCAATTGATTGTACCTATTTTGAGGATAATGTGTATTGGTGTTTCCGTCAGCTATAAGAGACCCAAAGTCAATCTTAACATAAACAGAAGTCGTAAGCACAACACATAGGCAAGTAAATGACCACCCACATGATTTGATTTCATATTCCTTTGAATATATAAATTTTCCCCTCCAAATCAATGTTTTTTCTTTCCCTGGAGGTAAAAGAAGGCCCTCCTGTCTCTATGCAATTAAAGCTTCTTATGAATAAGTCATTGTAGCGGTCATCATAAAACGGATTTCTGGTTATAGGTATGAGATCCCCATGAACCTTGAAAAGAACTTACCTTAATCTTTCCTGTGTCAGGGAGTACTTAGTAGGGTGCCTGGTTATGGGTTGGCATTAAGACAGTTTTGATGAATGGATAAATGAACGAACACATGAATTTCTCATTAGAATATCTTTTCCCTTTAACTAAAGTTTGTAGAGGTCTGATTTAAGTTTCTAGTAATCGTTTTATGATAGTGCAAATGAATTTCAGAAAATTTCTTGGGTTCACGTAAGGAAAGAGTACTGAGGATTAAGTAGTGATTTGGAGAAAGAAACTAACATAGGGAGAATGAGGTCCCCAGAAACACTGTCCAGCTCCCTTTGCTCCCACCCATTTTGTCTGGACAAAGGAACTCTGGATCCTTTCAAGTAGGATCACAAAGGTTTTCACTGAGTAAGGAGTGGCAGCTCCCATATAGGAGGCTCCTGCTATGTGCTGAGAACTGTCCTAAGGTTTTTGCGTGACTTACTTAAGTTATTCCTCACAACAACCCTAAAAGGAGCAACCCCTAAAATTTTGTTTTTCAGAGGAGGAAAACTGGGGCACGGAGTTTTCCAGAGGTCACTCCTCTGTTTAATTGGCAGGATCAGGATTTGAGAGAATCAAGTGCTCCTAACCACAAACTTTCCCTTTGGAACCCAGAAAAAGCCTCTGAACATTGCCCATTGCTCTATACTCAGTGTTTGGATGGTGATGCCAAGAAATGTAACAGGAGCTTGCACAGGAACTCTTCTGCATAGCTCTGCTCTAAAGTTCAGACTGAGGGCAGATTGCAGCAGGTTGGAGATGGGTCTTGTAAAGAATGTTTGTGTGTCCCACATGTTTGGCATAGTAGACACCCTCTGTTCGCCTCAAACTTGGCTGAAAAGACAGAATGCCCTGGCTTCAGATAACTCCAAATCTGCACGTATTGTTGATATTGATGTTCTTTCGTCTGGATGGGAATGACAGGCATCTTTTGTCCAGATCTGGCAGACATACCAGAGCAGAGCTGACTCTCTCTGAATGCAGTGTAACCGCCAACAACACAGACACTCCTAAGCCCCCTAAGTAATACAAATGCCCTTCTTTCCTTTGTCTCCACAAATTATTCATAAAAAATTGAATAAATTGAAATGCTATGTAATTTATGAAGCAGCTGAACTCCAAATAGCTCTGAATCCTCCCTTGCCCCATGAAGAAAGGGAGGGGAATATAAATCAGCTGGGATAAGAGGCAAGAAAAGAATGCCAAAGTTGGGGTTCCCAAGGGCCCTAACAACCAAGGCAGTTCAAAACTGCAAAAGGTAGGAGCCAGTCCAAGATAAAGTTGATCAGGGGAAGTTGAGCGTCAAATGCCAGACATAATAAGTGTACCCTGAGTTCAAAGAGGAATAAGAAGAAAAGAATATTAAATATAAGCATCGCATATCACATGTTTTCTGTATAACATGTTCTGTCCTCAGCATTTTTAGTGAATTACTTCATTTAATGGAGGTAGACATTGTCATCCTCAGTCAAAGATGAGGCAGTGCTTGCTATGCAGTGTTAGGGATCTCCACTAATGAAGCAAAGCAGAGAGTTGCCTACTGGAAGGCTCAAACCAAGTCACAGAACATTGCTACCTGTAATACAAGGTATGGGCCCTGGAGTTTATGGACAGGTTGATGTGAGATTAACCTGAGGGCGGGTCCTACATATGTGAAAAGTGCCAAAAAAAAAAAATGCCAAGAATAACTCTCCTCAAGGATGAGAACTATCAGTTAGTGGATTTTTTAAACTGGATTTGGGGTTGAAGCAGAAAACAAAAAAAAAAGATTATGGTAATTAAATGTAACAATTATATCAAATCATTTCAATACAAGGTACAGAATGTGGCAACACATGAATGCTAGACATTCGTAAACTGAAGAGCAGCTTTTGTATTTTCCTTTTTTTTGAGACAATGTCTCTGTTGCCCAGGCTGGAGTGGTACTACATCGGCTCACTACAACCTCTGCCTCCCAGCTTCAAGCGATTCTCCTGCCTCAACCTCCCAAGTAGCTGGGATTACAGGTGCATGCCACCATGCCCAGCTAATTTTTGTACTATTAGTAGAGACGGGGTTTTGCCATGTTGACCAGGCGGCTGGTCTCGAACTCCTGACCTCAAGTGATCTGCCCGTCTCGGCCTCCAAAAGTGCTGGGATTAAAGGCATGAGCCACCGTGACTGGCAATGTATTTTGCATTTTTGAAGTAGATACCATTTTCTCCCAAAATGCTTTTTGTCATGAGATTGTCAGATCTGAGAGATGGCTTATCTTTTAGTTATTTTTAGTTATTTTCCTGTGTATAAGGAAATACAGTAAATGAGACATGCAGTTCTTTATGGGAAAACATGTAAATCTTGTTCACTTTCCTTATAAAAATAATTTCCATATTTTACATATTATATTTTGTGTATGTTTATATATATTTAGACTCTGTGCCAATTGTTGGGTGGTAGGCAGAATAATGGCCTGAAAAGATGTACAAATCCTGTTGCTAAGAGTCTGAGAATATGTTGTATTACAAGGCAAAGGACAATTAAAGCGGCTCATCAGCTGGATTATTTGAGTGTGCTCAATATAATTACCAGGTCCTCAAAAGTGATAAAGAGAGGCGGAGGAGAAGAATCAGAGAAAAAGATGTGATGGTCAAAGTAAATCAGATTAAGGTAACGTGAGACTTCAATTATTAATTCTGGCTTTCAAGATGAAGGAAGGTAGACTATGAGCCAAGCCTGCCTCGAAAAAGTTAGAAAATACAAAGAAATAGATTCTCCCCTAGAATGCCCAGAAAAGAATGTAGCCCTCATGACACCTTGATGTGACCCCAGTGAGTCCTGGGTCAGACTTCTGACCCACAAAACTTTGGGATGAGAAATTTGTGTTGTTTTGTACTGCTAAATTTGTGGTAATTTGCTACAGCAACAATAGAAAACTAATCAAGGTGAAATGTTATCTAAATATATTGCTTCTTTTATTTTTCTTCATAAAATATCATGATCTGGCATTTAAAATTTGGAGGTATAATGCTCATCTCTGATTATCTTCAGAGGGAACATCCGTCTAAAGGAGTCCTGTAGAACTGTCCTCTGGCTTTTCTTTTTCTTTTTGGTTGACAAGTAACAATTCTACATATTTATGGGAGACAGGGTGATATTTCGATCTGTGCATACAATGTATAATAATCAAATCACAGTAACTAGCATATGTTTCACCTCAAACCTTTATCATTTCTTGGTTGTGGTGAACATTCAAAATCCTTTCCTCCAGCTTTTTGAAAGTATACAATAAATTAGAGCTAGCCATATTCATGCTACAGTGCTGCAAAACACCAAAACTCATTCTATCTAGCTATAATTTTTTATCCCTTAATCAACCTCTCTCTATCTTCCTTTCCCTCCTACACTTATCAGCCTCTAATAGCTACAATTGTACTTTCTATTTCTATGAGCTTAAAAAAAATTATTTTGGCTCCTACATGAGTAAGAACATATGGTATTTGTCTTTCTGTACGTGACTTATTTCACTTAACATATTTAGGCTTATCCATGTTGCACAAATAACAGGATTTTATTATTTTTTATGGTAGAATTGTATTCCACTGTGCATCTATACCACATTTTCTTTATCCACTCATCTGTGGATGGACACTTAGGTTCATTCCATATCTTAGGTATTGTGAATAGTGCTGCAATAAACATGGAGCTATAGAGATTCTTTTTATTTCTTTATATCATTATTATTATTTTTTGAGATGGAGTCTCGCTCTGTTGCCCAGGCTGGAGTGCAGTGGCACAATCTCACTCACTCACTGCAAACTTCACCTCCCAGGTTCAAGCAATTCTTCTGTCTCAGCCTCCCAAGTAGCTCGGACTATAGGCGCATGCCACCTTGCCCAGCTAAGTTTTGTATTTTTAGTGCAGATGGGGTTTCACCACATTGATCAGGTTGGTCTCAAACTCCTGACCCAGGTGATCCACCCGCTTCAGCCTCCCAAGGTGCTGGGATTACAGGCGTGAGTCACTATGCTTGGCCAGTATTTCTTTTATACACTGATTTCCTTTCCTCTGGATAAATATCCACTGTGGGATTGCTGGAATGCATGGTTGTTCTATTTTTAGTTTTTTTGAGAGGCCTCCATACTGTTTTTCATAATGGCTGCAATAATTTATATTCTCACAGTGTATTAAGGGACTTCTTTTTCTGCATCTTAACCAACATTTTCTTCGTCTTTTAGATAATAGCCATTCTAACTATGATGAGATGGTATGTCATTATGGTTTTGATTTGCATTCATCTGATTATTAGTGTTGTTGAGTATTTTTTCATGTATGTTGGTCATTTGTATGTCCTTTTTGAGAATTCCTTTTGCCTACTTTTTAATGGAATTGCTTGTTGTCGTTTTCTTTTGCTGTTGAGATTTTGAGTTTATTGTATATTCTGGATAGTGGTCCCTGGTTGCATGAATAATTTTCATATATTTTCTCTCATTCAATAGGTTGTCTCTTCATTTTGTTAATTGTTTCCTCTGCTGTAGAGAAAGTTTTCAGTATAACATAGTTGCATTTATCTCTCAGACTCTCTTTTTCTTTTTGCCTATGCCTTTGATGTCTTCACCATAAAGTCTTTGCCTAGGCTAATATCCTAAAATGTTTTCCCAGTTTTCTTCTAACAGTTTCATAATTTGGGGTCTTACATTCATGTCTTTAATCCATTTTGGGTTAATTTTTTCATATAGCGAAAGACAGGAGAGTCCAGTCTCATTCTTGTGCATGTGGATATTCAGTTTTCACAGCACCATTTAATGCATGTTCTTCGCATCTTTTCAAAAATCAGCTGGCTCTAAATGCGTGGCTTTTTTCTAGATTCTCTATTGTGTTTCATTAGTCTATTGTCTGTTTTTACATGAATACCATGCTCTTTTGATGACTATGGCTTTTTTTTTTTTTTTTTTTTTTTTTTTTTGAGACGGAGTCTCGCTTTGTTGCCCAGGCTGGAGTGCAGTGGCCGGATCTCAGCTCACTGCAAGCTCCGCCTCCCGGGTTTACACCATTCTCCTGCCTCAGCCTCCCGAGTAGCTGGGACTACAGGCGCCCACCACCTGGCCCGGCTAGTTTTTTGTATTTTTTTTAGTAGAGTTTTCACCGTGTTTGCCAGGATGGTCTCGATCTCCTGACCCCGTGATCCGCCCGTCTCGGCCTCCCAAAGTGCTGGGATTACAGGCTTGAGCCACCGTGCCCGGCTACTATGGCTTTTTAATATATTTTGAATTCAGGTAGTGGGATGCCTCTGGCTTTGTTCTTTTTGATCAGTATTGCTTTAGCTATTCAAGTTCTTTTGTAGTTCCATATAAATTTTAGAACTATTTCTTTTTTTATTTCCATGAAAAACATAATTGGTAGTTTGACAGGAATTGCATTGAATTTTAGATTGCTTTGGGTGGTATGGTCATTTTAACAATATTAATTCTTCCACTGAATGTAGTGTGTCTTTCCATTTGTTTGTGATCTCTTCAATTTCTTTCATCAGTGTTTTGTAGTTCATTTTATAGTGTTATCTTGTATCCTTGATTAAATTTATTTTTACCTATGTTAGACTTTTTTTGTAGCTGTTGTAAATGGGATTATTTTCTTTATTCCTTGCTCAGTTAGTCCATTCTTGGTGAATAGAAACACTATGAAATTTTTAAGTTGATTTTTTATCCCACAATTTTACTGATGCAAGATACAATTATATATAAATTCTAAGAGTTTTGTAGTGCAAACTTTAGGTTTTTCTATCTGTAAGCTCATATTTGCAAAGAAGGACAATTTGACTTTTTCTTTTCCAATGTGGATGACTTTTTTTTTTTTTCTCTTGCTTAATTGCTCTGGCTAGAACTTCCAGTGTATGCTGAATGCAAATGCTCAAAGTGGGCATCCTTGTCTTGTTCCAGTTCTTAGAGGAAAGGCTTTCAGATTTTCCGCATTCAGTGTGATGTTAGGTGTGGGTTTGTCATATATGGCATTTATTATATTGAGTAGTGGTTTTTTTCTATGCCTAATTCTTGAACACTTTTATCTTGAAATGATACTGACTTTTTCATATGCTTTTTCTGTGTCTATTGAGATGATTATATGGTATTTATTTTTTATTCTATTTATGCATTTATTTATGTATGTTAAATCATCCTTGCATTTCTGGGATAAATTCCATGTGATTGTGTTAGATTATCCTACCCTTGTAGTCTCTCGATAATATTTCATTTATTGACTACCACCCCCTACTCCCTGCTCCTTGGCTATAAATTCCGACTTGTCCTTGTTGTATTCAGAATTGAGCTTCCTTTTATACTGATGTCTCTGTTCTCTGTTTACAAGAGGTACTAAATAAAATATAACTTTACTGCTTTATTTATTTACTTATTGTATTTTTCAGCTTTATTGAGGTATAATTGACATATAAAATTTTACATATTCAAGGTATAAAATGTGGTGTTCTCATATACATATAATTGTGAAATGATTACTACAATCAAGATAAATATAAGTGGATTAAATCTTTCAATCAAAAGACATAAAGTGACTGAATGGATAAAACAAGACCCAATTATATGCTGCTTCAAGAGACCCACCTCAGCTTGAAGAACATACATAGACTGAAAGCGAAGGGATAAAAAATAATCCATGCAAATGGAAACTAAAAGAAAGCTAGGCTAGCTACACTTATATCAGACAAAATATACTTGAAGTCTAAGACTATAGAAAGAGACAAAGAAACTTCTTATATAATGATAAAGGGGCCAATTCATCAGGATATATAACAATTGTAAGTATATATGCACCCAACATTGGAGCACCTCAGTATATAAAGCAAATATTAAAAGATCTGAAAGAATAGATAAGACAGGAATACAATTATAGTAGTGGCCTTTAATACCTTACTTTCAACAATAGATAGATCATCCAAACAGAAAATCAATAAGGAAACATTGGACTTGAACCCTACATTAGACCAAATGGACCCAAGAGACAAAGGCAGAGTATTTCATCTAACAGCCACAGAACACGTATTATTGTATTTACTGCCTTTAGCTAGCATCTGGCTCTGGTTCCCTTTGACAATCTCCAGCAATATATAACATATTCACGATATAATGTAGGTAATATATCACAGTCTTTGACTATATCTTCATAACATCAAAGAAATAAATTGAAAGTGAAACACTAATTCAATCATATGTTTACTTTTTGTCTTGTGTCCCCAACTACTTTTTTTCAAATTTATGTTTTAAATTGATATATGTATTTGTCATGTACAACATAATTTCTGATGCATATGTATAAATGAATGATAAAATCTAGCTAGCTAACAAATGCATCAACTCACATATTATTTTTTGTGGAAAGAGCACTCAATATGTACTATCTTGGCATTGAGTCTTTTTTTAATCAAAGTGTATTGTCAAGTCTTTTTAAATTTATTTGTAAAAAAATGGCCAGACATTTTAGCATGCTGTGGGCCATGCAACTATATTGTTTGTTTTTTTTTTTTTTTTTTTTTGAGACGGAGTCTCGCTGTGTCGCCCAGGCTGGAGTGCAGTGGCACGATCTCGGCTCACTGCAAGCTCCGCCTCCCGGGTTCACGCCATTCTCCCGCCTCAGCCTCCGAGTAGCTGGGACTACAGGCGCCCGCCACCATGCCCGGCTAGTTTTTTGTATTTTTAGTAGAGACGGGGTTTCACCATGTTAGCCAGGATGGTCTCGATCTCCTGACCTCGTGATCCACCCGCCTCGGCCTCCCAAAGTGCTGGGATTACAGGCTTGAGCCACCGCGCCCGGCCTATTGTTTAGCTACTGTTTTTTTTTTTGCACATGTGCAACAATGAATACAATTTTAATGTTTAAATAACAATTTCAATTCTCATTATGAGTAACTTACTTAATTGAAAGGGAATGTGGTGTGTTTTCACCAATTAATACTCTTTTTATCTGTGTGTGTGGTGAGGGAGGGAGTCTCGCTCTGTCTCCAGGAGGATGAAGTGCAATGTCATGATCTCAACTCACTGCAACCTCACTCTCCCAGGTTCAAGTGATTCTCCTGCCTCAGTCTGCTGAGTACCCGGGATTACAGGTGCATGCCACCACACCTGGCTAATTTCTTTGCATTTTTAGTAGAAACGAGGTTTCATCATGTTAGCCAGGCTGGTCTTGAACTCCTGACCTTAGGTGATCTGCCCACCTCAGTCTCCGAAACTGCTGGGATTACAGGCGTGAGCCACCGTGCCTGCCCCAATTAATACTTTTCTATGGAACTCTAGAGCTTAGACAAAAACCTAAAAATTCATTCAAGCCAATATTCCATCTTGTCTCCAGAAAGGACAAGTATAGCCATTTGGGCCAAAAGTTGGTGGTACTTTTTTTTTTTTTTTTTTTTTTTGTGAGTCTCACTCTGTCATCTAGGCAGTGGCAATCTCGGTTCACTGCAACCTCCACCTCCCAGGTTCAAGTGATTCTCCTGCCTCAGCCTCCTAAGTAGCTAGGATTACAGGCTAATTTTTTTGTATTTTTAGTAGAGACAGGGTTTTACCATGTTAGCCAGGATGGTCTCGATCTCCTGACCTCGTGATCCGCCCACCTTGGCCTCCTAAAGTGCTGGGATTATAGGCGTGAGCCACGGCACCTGACCGGGCAGTAATTTTTAAGAGTCTGGAGGGTGACTATTACCCATATTGTTATCCTATACATTTATTACATGCCTTCTACATGAACAGCTTATAACTTTCAATGTATTTAGCCAGAGAAATAGGACATAACTAAATGTCTAAATGAAATGGCTCATATCTAAGACAATTGCTCCATTTATCATGACATTAGTACACTTGGTTTTTTAAGTTCAAAAATTAATCATATATTTAAAAATTCTAGAATTATTAGTATATAACTAAAAATTGACAATAACACTATCAAAATTGTAGTTATTTGAGTCAGGCATTTTTCTCTTTCACTTAATAATGACTTAACAAATGGCATTTGTTCCAGGCACTTCTAACCATACAAAATGGAATAATGTAGGTTTCAAATTTGAGGAATACAAATGCAGTTGAGTAAGTAATGAACTCTACTTATATAATGAGCTGCAATATGTGGTAGAATTGTAACGCAAATATATTATATCTCAAGGCACTTCATAAAATGACTACACACTATTAGACTGGACATTTAAAAGGCTTTATAGTAGAGGTGGCAAGTAAGTTAATCCTTGAAAGGTGAGTAATATTTGATGGGCAGGATAAGGAGTATGGCTTATTTAGTGGAGCAAAGAGCATGAGTAAAGTAGACACAGGGCAGAGTGTATTTTTGAGGTTCAATGAATAGTTCAATTTAGCATAAATGTAGAGCATGGGTGTGAGAAAATTTTAAGATAGTACTAGAAAATGCTTTATGTCCAGAGATTAGAAGATCATTTAGAGATCGGTGGAAGTGATTCTAATTATTTGTGCTCCCCTGAGTTAAAGTACTAGTGTTAATTAGGACAGTTGGGAGAATGGACAGACTATAGAAAAGGAGCTACTATAAAGTTGCTGGAATAATCCATAGAAGAGGTAATAATTGTCTGAACTGGATTGAGGCAGAAGGGATAAAGGGGCAGCACATATTCCAGAGATACGGCAGCATTCCCAGAACTTGTCTCTCTGTCACTCGGGTAGACTAAGAGAACAGGAGGAGCTATTGATAACTCCCAGGTTTCAATCTTTTATAACAGATCTTTTCTGACATTCTTGGAAATAGAGATTAGTCAGAGTAGCTATTCTGGGTGTTAAAAAAACAAGAATGAACTTGATTTGGGGATATGTTGCTTAAGGACGCCCTCGGGACATTTAGGCAGGGATGATCAGCAACCATTAGAAATAGAGGATGATTGCTTGGCAGAGAAGCTGATGGGAACCTGTCGATATGGAAGATGTCAAATAACACACTGGAATGCAATTTCAGAGGGAGAGAATTTAGAGAAGATAAGGGAAGTGAGTTCAAATAGAAGCTAAGGGGAGACTTACAGTGAGGTATCAACAATGAAGATTCAAAGAGAAGTGAGTTTACAAAGGAAAGAAAGGGTTCCAGTGAGGAATATTAGAGTGAGGTCAAATGATGAGATGTCTAAGATTGTAACTATATTTTATCTCTACAAAGCAGTAGTTCTAGGAAAGTGGCAGGGGTAGAACATATATTACAAGGGGCCCATGAGTGAGTGTATAGGAATGCGGGGAGAGTGAGAAAACATGCATTTCCAAAGGGTTTCATAATTTAAGATGCATATTTGGAACAGGATCTTGGTGTGGTGGTGAGGTGATTAATGCCATTCATTTGTGCTAAATTAGTACAGTAAATGCAGTTGCATGAAAAAACCAATAAAACAGATGCAGATATGAAAATTAGGAGACTGATTATATTTATTTATATGTGTATAACATATTATATATTTATACATTAATACATGCATAAACCACTCTTAGATGCATATACCAGTTTGTTTACGGGTTTTTTGTTTGTTTGTTTGTTACTTTGCTTTTCTGAGACAGAGCCTCACTCTGTTGCCAAGGCTGGAGTGCAGTGGTGTGATCTCGGCTCACTGTAACCTTCGTCTCCCGGGTTCAGATGATTCTCCTGCCTCAGCTTCCCGAGTAGTTGGGACTATAGGTGTGTGCCACAATGCCGGCTAATTTTTTGTATTTTTGGTAGAGACAGGGTTTCACTGGGTTAGCCAGCATGGTTTCAATCTCCTGACCTTGTGATCCACCTGCCTCTGTCTCCCAAAGTGCTGGAATTACAGGTGTGAGCCACCATGCCTGGTCTGCATATACCATTTTTAAAAAATATATCTAGATTCAAGGTTATGTGCCTTTAAGTTCATCCAGGATCCTTGTCAAAATCTTCTAAATGGGAGAATTGTGTGGAAATATTTCCCTTGTAAAGCTGTTAAGGTTTTTAATATAACAGGAATAGCAGTCCCCTAAATTTTATCTGACTTCCTAGCCTGTTAATTTGGAGATGCTTTGAATCACTACCTATCTACATAAATATCAGAAATTTTTTTCCATCAAGAGAAATGACCAACCTTCATGAAGTTGGAAGCTCCAGCAGATAATCCATGTCACCAACAGAAACTCCAGTTCTATGTTAAACAGATCAAATCATCTTTGGAAATTTCAGATATAAGAAAGTTAGGTCTAGAAAACCACAGAGATTTGGGCTGATGACTATATATTTCAGCCAGGGATGATGGAAAGCCTGTTTGGTAATCTGCACATTCCTTGCTTCCTTCAGAGAGCCTAAATGTGCAGTGACTTCAAAGTTCAAAATAAACTATTAATGATAAAAGAAAATAAGCAGGAAAACGTGTAATATAGAAGTTTTCGGTATTAGCAGAAAATGCAGGTGGTGATTTAGAGATGAATTTTTTGAAATTCCTATGCCAATTCCAGAAATTCAGGCAATTCTTGGTAGTACGTATGTCTTAAAAGGGGGCCAACACCCTCATGGTCATTATTACAGCATGTCCACATATAGCTTGTTATACATAAACCAAACAACAAAAAGTCATTCTTTGGATGGCAGATTCTAAGTTTTAGCGTTGATTTGCAATCTTGAATCTAGTTGAACAATTTGTCCTTGATTCAATTTCTTTTTAATTAAATTGTACTATGATATTTTGAATTTGTTTGATTTTTTTTCCGTGAGTTTTCTTTTTTTCCCATGCAGACACAATAACTTTCCCCCTCAGAATAGTCTGTATGCTTTACCATAAGACATTGTATTTTTTTAATGTTTCTGTCCCGGTGCAAAACTGAATTTTTTGAGAGTAGAGGTCAAGGCTTCAGCTCGGAGAACCTCGACACATTTTTACAGAAGAACCTGAATATACCCAAAGAGCTATTTCCCAAAACAATTTATATGCACAGAAAGAGTTGTGATTTCTTTTTTCCCCTTGACTTTCACAGAAATAAAGGGCTAATATCACCAGCGGGCAAATTTTGTAAAATTACTCTCCAAGTGTTTCAACAAAACCTGCCAACACAACTCAAGCCCAAACTTCCCCCATCCCTGCTTTGTGGCAAAGGGCCTCACTGGGAACGGCTGCCAGTCACACAGACAGAGCCAAATTGTTTAGTGGATTTGGGAAGTGGACAGATGTTCTCCCGGGACGATGGAGACAGGCACTGCCACATACATTTTCACTTGATGTGTTAACCAATATTCTTAGCCAATTATTCAGAGGCGACCAGCAGTTAATGCATGCAAAGGCAGGAACTAGAATCATCACTCATGGCTTCTACACATCCCCAAACTCCTGCCAAAGTGTTAAATACCTCTTGGGCTCTGAAAAACACAGAGTGCATTTGCGTGCCCTTGGATGTGCTCCTTGAGACTTCTATGAGAACATCTAAAGCTAATTATGAAATGGTCATTGTGAATGAATAAATATGAGAAAATAAAACAAATGCTGAGGTTGTATACTTCAAAATACTAAACATTAAAGAATGAGTTTTACATATGAAAATGCATTTGAGGTCTCAAAAGTAATTACCCCGAGGCACTGGAATAGTGTAATAAAAACAATAGCAGCTGGGCCACACCAATGATATACTGTGCTAACTGCTATTAAGCTAATTTGCAGCAGAAATATGGTGTAATAAGATCTATCATTTTTCATGGAAAAATAGTAAAACATAAAAAGGCTATGTTGTCCATTTTATTTGGAGAGATGACAGCAAAAGAAAGTCAATGATTAGAATCTTTACTTTCCAAACATCCATATGCGTAAAGCCACAGTTTTGCTAACATTTTCTCTCTGCCCTATGATTTAAAAAAGGCAAACTTGGAGCTAGTACCTGGAAAGTAAGAAGATAAAGGGATGTAAACATTGTTTCCAAGAAGCTTGCAATGCTAGTCATCGTATTTAAATTAGCAATTTCTCCTAGAAGAAATTGTACGACATGAATATATATATATGTATGTATATATATACATACATATGTATAATAGTCATTTCTGTAATAAAGTTTTTTAAACAAAGGTATCAATGTGGCAGACTATAGAACTGTATCTGCCAGTGTCCTGTCTGTAAAACAACAACGCTCTGAGTTTTTCAGAAATACATAATATAATAGAGGAAATTGGTTAGTCAGATAATGCAATACTGGGAAACCAAACAGGTGACTAAAAGGCCAGCCAGAGATGACCAACTATAGGAGGCATCTATCAGTTTCAGAATGGGAGAGAGCAGAGAGCATTGTACCACTCAAACCTGGGGACACCATGTAGGAGCTGGATCCAAGGAGAATGACTGCCCCAGGGTATCCGAGACCACAGAAAGAGGGGCTGAAGGAGGTGAGAGCTGGAACCATAAAGGACACAGTAACTGCATTAAAAACTGTTTTCAGGCAGAAGTGGGATTAATACCTTGATTCTCCCTTTCCTACACCCTCAGGTCTCCTGCAGGTGCTTCCTCTTGGCAAATCCAGCCAGAAGCCAGTTAGCAAGGTATCTAGCAGGAAAAACTATATCTAGCAAGGTATCTAGCTATAGATTGAATGTTTATGTTTCCCCAAAATAAATATGTTAAAATCTAATCCATCCTCACTATGATGATATGTGGAGGCCTTCAGGAGTTGGGGTCCACTCATATACATGGATTTAGTGCCCTTATACAAGGGACCTTAGAAGATTCCTTCCCCCTTTTGCCATGAGAGGATATAGTTAGAAGTCAGCAGTCTGGGCCTGGCATGGTGGCTCATGCCTGTAATCCTAGCACTTTGGGAGGCTGAGGCGGTTGGATCATCTGAGGTCAGGAGTTCGAGATTAGCCTGGCCAACATGGTGAAACCCTGTCTCTACTAAAAAAAAAATACAAAAATAAGCCAGGTGTAGTGGTACGTTCTTGTGATCCTAGCTACTCAGGAGGCTGAGGAGGAGAATCACTTGAACCAGGGGGTAGAGGTTGCAGTGAGCTGAGATCGCACCACTACACTCCAGCCTGACAAGAGTGCAACAAGAGTGAAACTCTGCCTCAAAACACAAAACAAACGAACAAACAAAAAAATCAGCAGTCTGAAATTCTGAAGAGAGCCCTCAGCAAAACCCAGCCATGCTGGCACCCTGATCTCAGATTTCCAGCCTCCCAGTGAGAAATAAATTTCTGTTGCATATAAGCCTCCCAGCCTACAGTAATTTGTTAGAGCTGCCCGGGCTAAGCTACTGGGACACAGAGCCTAGAGAGAGCAGACGAAGTGAGAGAAACTTGAAAAATGACCAGCACTCTTTCCAAAGCATAGCCTTGCTGTTCCACCCAAATCCATATGACCACAATCTCTTCCCTAAATGACTACAGTGGTCTGCCACGGCTCCCCTATTACAACTCTGACTTCCCTCCCTTTTCCACACTGGAGAGAGAATTATCTCTTCACATTCCCTAATCTGATCACAAACACTCTAGTCCCTTTACAACCTTTCAATGTCTTTTACTGCTCTTGGGAGAAAGACAAAACTCTTCATGTGACTGACAGGCACCTTTATGAGCTGGTTCGGCCTAGCTCTGAGGCCCATCTCAGTCACTAGTCCTTTACTGTCTATATGATGGTGGTTCTGGTCTCCTTGACAAGTGGTCATTGATTCATTCAATCACTCAGCAAAACTTTATTAGGGGTGTATTAATCTTTATTGGCACTGCTGATAAAGGCATACTCAAGGCAATTTACAAAAGAAAGAGGCTTATTGGACTCAAACAAACAAACAAACAAAAAAAAAGAAAAACAGTTCCACATATCTAGGGAGGCCTCACAATGATGGGAAAAGGTAAAAAGCACATCTCACATGGTGGCAGACAAGAGAATAGAGTTTGTGCAGGGAGCCCCCCCTTTTTTAAAACCATTAAATCTTGTGAGGCTTATTCACTATTACAAGAACAGTATGGGAAAGACCCACCCCCATGACTCAATTAATTCTCACCAGGTTCTTCCCACAACATGTGGGAATTATGGGAGCTACAAGGTGAGATTTGGGTGGGGACATAGAGCCAAACCATATCATTCCACCCCTGACCCCTCCTAAATCTCATGTCTTCACATTTCAAAACCAATCATGCCTTTCCAAGTTTCCCAAAGTCTTCACTCATTTCAGCATTAATGCAAAAGTCCACAGTCCAAAGTCTCATCTGAGACAAAGCAAGTCCCTTCCTCCTATGAGACTGTAAAATCAAAAGCAAGTTAGTTACTTCCTAGATACAATGGGGCTATAGGCCTCAGGTAAAGACAGCTGTTCCAAATGGGATAAATTGGCCAAAACAAAGGGGCTACAGGCCCCATGCAAGTTTGAAATCCAGCAGGGCAATCAAACCTTAAAGCTCCAAAATGATCTCCTTTGAATCTATGTCTCATATCCAGGTCATACTGATGCAAGAAGTGGATTCTTATGTTCTTGGTCAGCTCTGCCCCTGTGGCTTTGCAGGGTATAGCCTCCTTCCTGGCTGCCTTCACAAACTGGTGTTGAGTGTCTGTGACTTTTCCAGGCACACGGTGCAAGCTGTCAGTGGATCTACCATTCTGGGGTCTGGAGGATGATGGCCCTCTTTTCACAGCTCCACTAGGTGGTGCCCCAGAAAGGACTCTGTGTGGGGGTTCCGACCTCACATTTCCCTTCTGCACTGCTCTAGCAGAGATTCTCCATGAGAGCACCATTCTTGCAGCAAACTTCTGCCTAGACATTCGGGCATTTCCATACATCCTCTGAAATCTAGGCAGAGGTTCCCAAGCCTCAATTCTTGATTTATGTGCACCTGCAGGCTCAACACTGTGTGTAAGCTGCCAAGGCATGGGACTTGCACTCGCTGAAACCACTGCTCAAACTCTACATTGGCCCCTTTCAGCCACAGTTGGAGTGGCTGGGATGCAGGGCACTAAGTTCCTAGGCTGCACACAGCACAGGGACCCTGGGCCCAGTCCACAAAACCACTTCTTCCTCCTAGGCCTCTGGGCCTGTGATGGGAGTGGCTGCTGTGAAGACCTCTGGCATGCCCTGGAGATATTTTCCCCATTGTCTTGGGGAATAACATTCGGCTCCTTGTTACTTATGCAAATTTCTGCAGCCAGCTTGACTTTCTCCTCAGAAGGATTTTCTTTTCTATCACATTTTCAGGCTGCAAATTTTCTAAGCTTTTATGCTCTGCTTCCCTTATAAAGCTGAATGCCTTTAACAGCACCCAAGTCACCTCTTGAATGCTTTGCTGCTTAGAAATTATTTCATCAGATACCCTAAATCATCTCTCTCAAGTTGCAAGTTCTAACAAATCTCTAGGGCAGGGGCAAATGCTGCCAGTCTCTTAGCTAAAACATAACAAGAGTAATCTTTGTTCCAGTTCCCAACCATTTCCTCATCTCCATCTGAGACCTCCTCAGCCTGGACCTTACAGTTCATATCACTATCAGCATTTTGATCAAAGCCATTCAACAAGACTCGAGGAAGTTCCAAACTTTCCCACACTTTTCTGCCATCTTCCAAGCCCTACAAACCATTCCAACCTCTGTCTGTTACCCAGTTCCAAAGTTGCTTTCACATTTTTGGGTATCTTTTTATCAGTGCTCCACTCTACTGTTACCTATTTACTGTATTAGTTCATTTTCACGCTGCTGATAAGGATATACTCAAGACTGGCCAATTTACGAAAGAAAGAGGTTTATTGGACTCACAGTTCCATGTGGCTGGTGAGGCCTCACAATCATAGCAGAAGGTGAAAGGCACATCTCACATGGCGGCAGACAAAAGAAGAGAGCTTGTTCAAGGAATCTCTGGTTTTTAAAACCATCAGATCTGGTGAGATTTATTCACTTTCATGAGAACAGCATAGGAAAAACCCATCCCCATGATTCAATTATCTCCCACCAGGTCCCTCCCATGACATAAGGGAATTTGGGGTGCTACAAGATTAGATTTGGATGGGGACACAGCCAAGCCATATCAAAGGATCTAGTTCAGGCATTTTTCCTCATTCCAGAGAAACAATAGTTAATAAAGTAAAACAGATGCAGTTTGGAATTGCCTAGAGCATATTTTGGTGTATGAGTATGGAGGGTCAGGCATTTAGTAAATACCTCATTATAGAGTATGTCAGGTGGTTAACAGTGCTATGAGGGATGCTTTTACATAACAGCAGGAAATCTTTTCCAATCATGTGATACTTGTGCAGAGGCCTAAAGAAAGTGAGGGAGAAACTCCTATTCTAAAGCTGTATATGCTATACACATGGAAGAAAGAGCTTACTTACCAGGCAGAAAAGAGCAAAGTAAAAAGTATCAGAAATAAATAATAAATTCTAGAACTTTCTATGTCTTTACTTCAGAAGCGAATTTTATTTTCCTTTCACAGCACATTGATTGGATCCTTTTGTAAAAAAAAATAATAATAATAAAAATTTTAAAAGCCTCTATAACATACAGATTCTTATATAGATTTAAACTTAAATTATATACTCATTGGTATAACAAATTGATAAACAGTTACCTTAACTACTTGACTGTATACTCTTTGAGGCTAGTGACTGAATTTCCATCAGAAAATAGGTATTGGTCAGGGCATTGAGGCTCATGCCTGTAATCCCAATATTTCTGGAGCCTGAGGCAAGAGGATCGCTTGAGCCCAGAAGTTTGAAACTGCAGTGAGTTATGATAATGCCACTGAACTCCTGCCTGGGTGACAGAACAAGACTCTGTCCCAGGAAAACAGCAACAACAAAAATAAAGTAGATACTGCTTCATAAAAGACAGACTCCAAATAAAGTGGCTTCAAGAAGTCAGAGGCATATTTCTCTTGTATACAACTGTTATGCCTTGTCTGACAGCTCCCCGATATCAGAAACCTGGGATCTATCATATTTCTCTACTATTCTTAGAATATTTCTGTGTTGTCCAGGGTATCTCATTATTACATTAACAATCTAGGCTGCAGAATAGTGGAAGATTAGCCAGAGCAAGAAAGACAATCTCTCCCTATATGGTCATGACCCAGAAGTTGCACATACCACTTCCCCTTATATTTTCCATTAGGCATAACCTAATCACATGACCACTCCAAGCCAAAAGGGAGGCTACGCAGGCATATGTTCTGATACAAAAAAAATGCTATTTACAAGAAAAAGGGAAGGGTAGATATTGAAAGACACCTGGTGGTATCTGCTATGCCAAGCAGAAAGAACAAGGAAGTCAGAGGCCTAGAGATACATATGTGAGTCAGTATCCTCAAACAGAACTAAATTGAGTACCTTGACTAAAAGCATATAGGATTATGACTGGAAGACAAAGCAGAACATTAAAAATGCTACAAAACATGTGAAGAAAAAGCTGAAGGTATTTTTCAATGTGCTATATTGTATCGTCAAATCACAACTTAAGTTGGTATTAGGGAGCATGAATGAAGCTCAAACATCAGTGCCTAAAGTGAGAGTATCACCTTAGTGTTGAAATTATAATTGTCTTTCCTCTGAGAAATGGCACACTGAAGACGAACATCTATGAATACTTTCTTTTTTTTTAAACAGAGTTGCACTCTATTGCCCAGGGCAGAGTGCAGTGGCGCAATCTCGGCTCACTGCAACCTCTGCTTCCTGGGTTCAAGTGATTCTCCTGCCTCGGCCTCTCAAGTAGCTAAGATTACAGGTGCGCACCACCTTGCCCACCTATTTTTTTGTATTTTTAGTAGAGATTGGGTTTCACCATGTTGGCCAGGCTGGTCTTGAACTCCTGGCCTCAAGCAATCCACCCTCTTGGCCTCCCAAAATGCTAGGATTACAGGCGTGAGCCACCGCGCCCAGCCTATAAATAATTCCAATAGTCACTTTTCTTCTTATGCATGAACAGGTTACTGTTTCCTTAGCTACCACCATATGAAGGAGCTACATACATTGCATATAATAGACTGTAGGAAAAACCCTTGCTTTCTTGACCTTTAAACATTGGAAACAACCTTCAAACCACAGAATAAAACAAAAGTCAACTGAGAGAACTATAGATCATATAATTTATTAGGGGCATTACCTTCATAGAGTGGAGTCTACAAACTTTTTCTGTAAAGGGCTTGATGGTAACTACTTTAGGTCTAGTAGGTTATATGGTCTTTGCTGCAAATACTTGACTTTTGCTGTTGTGGCATTACAGTTGCCATAGATATATGGAAATAAATGGGCATAGCTGTTTTCCAATAAAACTTTATTGACCTAAGCAGGTAGCTGGAATTGGCCTGAGAGCCCTAGTTGGCTGACCCCTAGTCTAAATTGTTAGCATAATAACGTTTTATTGGGGTGGGGAGCATATTTTCTTTTTTACTTCCAAAGGTAAATAAACATGTAATGCTGTTCCCCTTCTTAGCAGAGACTCTTAGAGCATACCGTAGTGTTTCTTCTCTTGTTAATTATGCAGCACAAAGATTCATGTGACAGAAGCAGAGGAAGGAATGGCCATAGGCATCAGTTTATAGGAGGCAGATTTGAGCTTGAGCCATAAAAAAATGCATATAAATTTATCACTATGAGCTTTCTACATTTTATATCATTCTATCCTCCAATGCTTCTGTGTAGTTTCAGAACCACGAGAATTTAAAGAAAAAAAACTTTTTTCAAGGTCTTCAGATGAACAAGAGATGAAGTCAAATCAAGGTTTCAACTCAGATGCCTCTCATTCATCACACTATTAACCTTCTAAATGTGGTGCCTGAGGAGGTCAGGAGTTAAGAAAAAGATTGTCACTCTTCTGGTATCAGGAGCTCTATCCTCCCTTCACAGCAGTCCATCTCATTAATGCCCAGGTCATTTTCAGCAATGCTGTCCTTACTTCCACCTTGTGTGGTCATAAGTCTAATACAGAAATAAAAGATTTTAAGAATTTTTATAGCATTGTGCCAGAGTGATACCAGCAGGTTTTAGAAAGTTTTTCTTCTATAGTATCACAGTGCACGATACCTGCAACAATTCCAAGTCTGAACTGTGTCAAACTCATATCAATTTATTCCACGTTTAATGATTTTCTGAAATGTAAGCACTATGATTTCCAATATTTACCACTGGGCAGAAACAAATGCACACTTTGGCTTTCCATTATTCCCCTATCCATGAACAACAGTAGTGGCTCAATAAGACATTAAAGGATCTCACACTCCATGGCTGCAGTCACCACATAAAAGGCTGGCTTAAACAGCAAACTTTAATTAGAGTTTGGAAAGAGCATTTTTGTTTAAGTAAAATAAAAACACAGGTGGTTTAGTGAGTTCACTCTGAGTATAAACCCCCAAACGCCATTTAAAAAGCAAAGTAGTTAAAGGATTTCATTTTTTCTGGTCAGCTCTATCCCAGGTAGAAACAACAACCCTACTATTTTTGAGAACATGGGGTGTTCAAGTGCATTTGGCCCTTGGCCAGCTGTTACAAGCCTTAATATTCTCTAACTAGAGAAAAGTGCTCTCCATTAAAATGCCAGGCAGTTTTCAAGCATAATATTGTGTATGCCTTTAGTTTTCCATGGCTATCTTAAAATTTTCTCAGGATCATGATTTTTTGGCGCCTGTGCACTGCAACCTTCCCCACTCCCCACTACCACTATTGGAGGAATATTATGCTTCTTTTCATGATCTCTTGTAAGAGCCTAGTCCTTCATCTTATGTTTCTGGTTCTTTCTATTCTTCATTAATGAAGACTTTTCAAAGCAATAGTTAACTTTGGCGTATGCCTCTAGACAGATAATAGTCCCAAACTCCAACCAGTGACTGATTTGCTGACAATCACTCATCAGCATCATCACCAAATATTGAATTTGGTCTTATTTTGAATGCTGGATGAACAACTAATACATAATGAGTGGAGATCTAGGCTGAAGTAATAGTCTGCTTATAAGTGCCCCAGGATTAAGTTGAGAGCTAATGTTTGTCAATGGCAAGCACTAACATGTACACAGGTTTTTAAAGCTGGATTGCTGAGGTTCAAATTAGCTACTTTCTGGCATGGGAATTTATAAAATCTGCTTAATTTTCTTGTTGCTCAATGTCCTCATCTGAACAATGGGAGTGATAGTATAGTATTTACATCAGAGAAGTATTTTGAGGACTAAAGGGGATGATATGTGTGAGACATTTAGAATAAAGACTGACCTGTCATAAGGGCTACAGTCGCATTAGCTATTACTATTTTCATGGTATATGCCAAAGGTTAAGAGCTTGCTCTCTATTAAGAACTTAACCCACATCATTTCATTTACTCTTCAATCAAATCTGGAAAGTTGTGTGTTTGAGAAAACAGATCTGAGATTTGTAGCCCAGAGTTTTACAGCGGTAGAATGGAGAAACTAGTCTGACTTCTAAATTCATAACACAATAGCAGAATGAAAGCATTTAAGGGTACTTTTCTCACAGACTAAAATAAAAAAGCGAGGTTGTTTTTCAGAGCACATGCATCTACAAACATTGTAATATATATTTGCATATGTACATACTTTCTAAGCACTATTAAATTTTTGCAAAATATGTATATTTAAATATATTATCTCCTCTAAAATCATCAAGAATACTTTATGCCTTAGTACAGATGGTAACTTGGATTAGAAGCACATGTCAGTAGCACTGATCTTGCAGTCAGCATCTTCTCATTATCCTTGACCAGTTATATGACTATTTTTGTAAAATTAAAGCTGTAGTTTCTTTAATAATACTTTTCAGCTTCCTCAGAATTATTACTAATATTTCTTAGCTTACTCAAATGTACGGCATATTATGGAGGTCGTTTGGTCTTCTTTGTGGCATTTTTATGTTATTTAACTTCCTTTCCAGGTTCTTGATCTCTTAGTGCATTTTACTGCATTGTCTCTAGCTTTTACACAGCAGTGTTGTAGAATATTTAAGAAGATTTTAAATTATAATAATCGTGTAAGCACAGAGCTTGCATCACCAAAGCATCTGAAGAAGTTTCAATACAGGGAAATAACTGTGAGATTCAAGTAATACCAACAAGGATTGTTAGTATTTCTATTTGCCACATAAATGGCACTTCCTTTTGACAATATTAAAGTACAAAATATAAGTTACCTAAATCGTAATCTTGGAAATTTTGTAATCCTCGATGAATTCTGAAGATTTGGGAGATCTCACATACTTTCAAATTAGGCACATATGATTATAGCTTTATATTACATTATGATATTATATTTCAAATCCACATAAAATGCTTCCAGACTGCATATGAATATAGCTTATGAGCCCTCCTATTCCTGTTTCTCCATATCCCCAGCAAGTAACCCTCATGATTCTTCTGTTGTGTTGCTCATTGCATTGATTTCACCTGAGTATTCTGGCATTTAAGGCCAAACATCCCATTCAGAGAAAAGCATTTTAACACTTCTGGCTTCTGAGCATAGATGGCAACCCCAGACCTTGTGATGACCAGAAGTCTCTCACTCTTGTCTTTAGGCCTAGCAGGGAGCTGCTATCTCCCCCTTTCAAAATTAATAGGTGCAGTAAGCCTTCTATCCCTTCAAGCCTATTGATCACCCTACACATTTCCTGTTTTCTGGTATTATGCTCACTCTGGTATACTTTGTGTCCAACACAGTGAGGAAAGAAGAAACTAATAGGGCCAGAAGAAAAAGATAATTATCTAAGAGATGATTTCAGGGACCTGGACAAAAATCAAAAGAGGTATCTGAAGAACAGATTAAGCCACATGACTAGTAATTAACTTAAAGTGAGCATTTTCAGCATTCTATTCAGTGCATTACATGAATTATTTTGTGCTTTTATCATCACAACAACTCTATGTGGTGAATATAATGAATGCCCTAATTATATGGATCAGAGGATGATGTGTTCAGTGTTATTCATTGAAGGTTTGCTAATTTAAAAGAGAAAGTGCAAAAACAACTTAAGAGGGAAGGATATGCATTTCAAGAATGAAAAAGAAGGCCTTATCCTTCAAAAATTCATATATAAAGCGAGATGTCAGAGTATAGTGTTGATTTTGAACCTCAAGGAAGTGGATATTAATTTAAAAATTACTTAAATTTCTTAAATATTTTTAAAAAGGAAATAGGCCAGGCGTGCTGGCTCACGCCTGTAATCCCAGCACTTTGGGAGACTGAGGCGGGTGGGTCACAAGGTCAGGAGTTCAGACCAGCCTAGCCAAGATGAGGAAACCTTGTCTCTACAAAAACTACAAAAATTAGCTGGGCATGGTGGCAGGCACCTGTAATCCCAGCTACTCAGGGGGCTGAGGCAGGAAAACAGCTTGCGTCTGGGAGGCAAAGGTTGCAGTGAGCTGAGATTGCGCCACTGACTCCAGCCTGGGCGACAGAGTGCGACTGTGTCTCAAAAAAAGAAAAGAGGAAAGAAAAAAAAAAAAAAAAAAGGAAATATATGAGATCAACCAAGGAGCGGGAGAACCAAACCAGAGAATGGTGTTCTTATAGCTATGGAGAATTGCTTAAAATACTTCTACTTGGAAAGCAAAACTCATTCTAGCAGGCTTGATAGGCCATCTAAAACATATCCAATTGACCACTATGATATTCAAAATGTTTGTCAACAGGCTGACACAATGGGTCAAAACAGACACATAGAAATATATAAAATGCCAACCTTTTGTTGTCATGGGTTTGTTTAAATGTAAACTTTGCTATCTACTGGTTAAGTGATGCTTGCAAGTATCTTAGCATTTAGGTGTCTCTATTTCTTTATCCATACAATGGGAACAATAGTATCTCCCTTACAAAATCAATACAAAGAATCCTTTGCTTTACTTCAGAAATTCAACTAAGGGTAGGATGATGAAGTCCTTGTTTGTAACCAGAACACACAGTTACAATCTTGGGGATTTAATGCAATTTGTGACTCAAAAAAAAAAAAAGAAAAGGCAAATTTAGGCTGCATTAATAGAAGCAAAATATTCAGGTCACAGGAAGGACTAATAACCAGGGCATGGGATGGGTGATGGTAGCTATCTATGTATAATGATTGTTTTTTAAACTGTGAATGTAATATCTATTGTGCAGCATATGTGACACACTCTTTGATTAGAATCTTTGAAATGCATTGGTAATTAATCACCACCCTCAAACCCATTGACCTCATATGTTCCTCAGAGGTTGTCTTGAGGCAGCACTTTCAACAGCCACTACAGATTGATTGGACTTGTCAATGCAAAATATGATGCATTTTCACTTCCAGGAAATGTTAAGTAAAACTACACAACAATTTTATTTATTATTATTTGGGTTAGAGATCTGTCTTGGATGACTGAATAATTATTATGTTCTTTTAAATTCTGTTATTATGGCTATTCTGCTCTTCAAAGAAAATATTGCATTCAGTTGTCCCACTCTACCCGTGGAGTTGCTGAAAACCACTATGATTTAAGAGAGCTGACGAAGCTGAGGAAAGTAAGAGTTGAAGAAATTCACAACTAATGGGAAAAATCAATAAAACTAATATCAAAAGTGAACACACAGACACATGCACATGCACCTACATGTATGTATTTTCATGATATATTCTCACTAGGTCCCTGTGGTGATACCACTTAACTCAACTGAGTTACTTTTTCTAGAATTCTCTTCTCTATGTGGTTCCAAGTGAGAGATGGATACAGAGAGATTTGCAAGATTTTTGGAAAGAGATGAAGGAAGAACCAGTTTGACACTTGGAAGACAGACATAGTGTGCTAGGCACAATGACATCTTGCACGTGTCTTCATTAATGTACTGGCACACTTAGTTGAGTGAGGGAAAGCTGCCTGACTCACAGCTACCCCCAATCTTACCAGGCTTCTCCCTTCAAATTCTGCAAATCCTGGGCCAGATGTGTAATTAGCTCCATGGCAAAGGTGCCAACTTCTCCTGCAGGTCACCTGCACCATCAAAGTTGACAATCGTGAGATACGGATGTGGGTATCTGTGTCTTCATAGGTTTCTGATGGTCTTTGCTCTCCTACACTTGAGTTACCCATCAGAAGCCCCAGCTAACTTATGGATCATCCAACACCAAATGCAAAGACAATGCTCTTCCATAGACTTTTTTTTTTGAGATGGAGTTTCGCTTTTGTTGCCCAGGCTGCAGTGCAATGGCTCAATCTCGGCTCACAGCAACCTCTGCCTCGTGGTTCAAGTGATTCTCCTCCCTCAGCTTCCCAAGTAGCTGAGATTATAAGCATGCACCACCACGCCCAGCTGATATTTGTATTTAAGTAGAGATGGAGTTTAACCATGTTGGCCAGGCTGGTCTCAAACTCCTGGTCTTAAGTGATCTACTCGCCTCGGCCTCCCAAAGTGCTGGGATTACAGGCATGAGTCACTGCGCCTGGTTGCACAGACTTCTTAACCAGCCCCCATAATTGTGTAAGGTCTAATTCCTAAAAATAAACCCTTATACTTTGTTAGTCATAGAGATTCTGCTTTTCTGATAGAAACCTGATTGCTGTAATAACTAAAATTTTAAAGGTAAGATTTACATCTTTTGTTGACATGGGTTTAAATACAAGCTTTATCATTTACTGGTTGGGTGATCCTTGCATGTTGCTTAGCATTTGCAAACCACGGTTTCCTAATCTTTAAAATGGAAACAATGACCCCTCTCTTATAAGGTTAATATGAGGATAAAATGAGGTAATATACATAGTCGATTTATCTTTCTAGCAAGCTTGCAGTATGACCTCAATGAAAGATAATGGTTATTGTCACTTGTGAGTTTGTCACTTGTCAGTTTTATGATTTAAATATATCATTTATTTTAGCAAAGCTTAAGTTACACCTGTTTCAAAATTAAGAGATAGTGTATTAAAATTACCTGGTCCCAAATCTATGTAGAAGAATGAACCCTAATATAAACTATGGTCATTAAGTGATAATGTTGTATTATCATAGATTCATCATTTATAACAAATGTACCACTCTGGTGGGGGATGTTGTTAATGAGGGAGGCCATGAACATATAGGAAGACGGAGTATATGGGATGTCTCTGTACCTTCCTCTCAATTTTGGTGTGAATCTAAAACTCCTCTTTTAAAAAGTTGTTAAAATATAAAAATAAAATAACATTTTTAAAATTGACTAGCCAAGTCCTTGACCTATTTGGTACTCAATATATTAAATAGCACAATAAGTAAAGAATCAATTATATTTTATATACTTTAATCAATAAGTTATGTACTGTTCATTTAATTTATATTTATTCTTCCCTTAATAATTATTATAGGCTTTCCTTATTCTACAGTTATAATAAGTTGCTTGTAAACAATTGAGCTTTGTTGATGATATTATTTAATTAACAGGCATGATTTTTCCACACTTTGTTGTCCATTCCAAAGTCTAAAGCTCTCTGATGTTATACTTAAGAATACTGATCTACCATCTTTCGGAACTATTATGGTCTCATAGAAGGACAAATGCATTGCCTGTTGAGTTCCTCTTATTCATACTAGCCCCATATATCATAGCACATAAGACCATGTAGTTCAAATCTGACTTTACTTTCTCCTACTTCTTTTATTCCTCCATTAGTGATAGCAAAAGCCTCATTCATACTTGGGTGCTGTTTGGCTCCCTCTCCTAGTTGCCATGATGATTTTCCAGCTTTCTTAACTATTCTCATGGGGGAAAGTCCACATCTTAGGTATAAGGGAAACAAAATACTCACATTCACAAAAAAATCCAAAATTATATGTTTTATCAATATGAAGCAAAAATTGTAGTTAAGAATGTATTGCTGTATTATTAATAATATATTAATGGAAAGTAGGAAGAACACATGCCTGCAATATTGGACAAGAAACAGGTAATTCTGTATTCTATGATTCAGCCCATCTTATCAATTTTGCTATAAGCACTGAATATATTGGAAATAATCTTCATGGTCTGCTGTTTTCTGAGATGAATTTTAAAATTCATTAGTAATTTTATACTTTATTTTAAAAATATTTAAATAAATTCATGGATTCAGGCATGCTCTTATGTCTCAATTTAGGTTTGTCCTTAATGTTTTGCTTTCTCATTTGGCCCATCTATCCACTGGTACCCCCATTCTCAGTTTGGTTCTATGCATCCAGTGGTCTGGCTAAAACCCTTGTGCCTGTGTTTATACTCTAACATAAGATAGAGGATGATGATGATCATGTCAACTTCTTCTGCTTCCATTGAAAGTCTATTCCTTTTTTAACTATACATTTCTTGTGGTTTGGTTGAAGCACACTGAGAATTTTCAAGATTCTTTTTTATTCTTGGTCTATTCTTCTTGCCCTATGAAATATTTTTTCCAAAACCTTCCCCTATTTCAATTTGCATTCCTCTGTCCTCGGAATGTTGTTAGTCTAGACATGGTCTCTCTCTGTTCTTTCTCTATGTGCCTCTAAAAAGAAAAAGAGTTTCTTTTTAACTCTGTCACTTGCCTATAGGCTTCCTCTATGATTTCTCTCTCATGTTTGTAAAAAGTGTAGGGCTATATCTAAGAATGTTGGTTCTTAGATACCTAATGGCTTCAGAACTCAGCCACTCACATCCATTCCACCTATTTTCCTTCTGAAACCTCTCATGGAACAGCACTGTAGACAAGCAAGGAAAAGAAGGGAGCTTCAGATAACTAGAATTATTATCTATCCAACATATCCCTATATGTGCAGAAATGCTATATGCCTTTGTATTAAAATCTTTACTTCTAACATGTTCCATAACTCTGTTATCAATAATTAAAACAGATTACTTTATATTAGCAATATCTCGCCCTCTATATTTAAAAAGTGGGTTTATATGATCTTTTTTAAGATTACTGTAACATTTCCTCAGCTCACTATATTATAATTTGTTTTAAAAAGTTGTTATATTTGCTGAGTTGACTTAGGAAATTGATAACCAATTTGTTTTCAAGAAATACTATTAGAAATAGTGCAATTCTGTTTATCTGTTACTTGAATCTTTAAGAATATCAATAGATCTCTTAAGCTATAATTTTTAAGCTTTAAGAAGTCTGAGAAAACTCTGATCTTTGTATTCAAAATTTTGATTTTATGTGCAACTATATAGTTTTCAATAAGATCAATAGCATTAATCAAATTCTCTAATAGTCATAATAATTTTAAGAGTTAACATAGCTAATTAATATGTGCCAGGTATTGTTGAAATGCCAGCATAGATAATTTTATTTAATGATGACAACTGTATCTCTACATAGGTATTATTATCCTATTTTAAAAAATAATATTTATTATGAATATTTATATAGATAAGGACATCACAGCCCAAGGAAGTGAAATAACCTTAGAGCTGGGATTTAACTACAACCTGAACCTAGAACCCTCAATTGGTCCATGTCCCCACAAATTTTTTTTACAATACTGTAAGAAGCAAAACATAATGTTACACTATGAAAGGAATGAATATTGCAGAATGTACTGATAATGCTTCCAATTTAAAGTGAATTATATGAGGATTACTATCTTATTCATAAAAGAAAACCTGTGTTTTGTTGTGTGCTGCCATGAACCGTTTCTTTGACCTTGGTTATACCAGATAACCATTATTGTCTTCAATGTGTTAACTCCAAGTTAACAGGGTCAATTCCGATCAGTATTTTCCAAACTGTTGCCTTAAACCGAAAAACTTTTTGTGCAATAGTGTCAAATGACAAATAAATAAATATGTCTATATCAATAATATATGCATTTCAATTTTGTGTATTAGAAAAATATAACAATCATATTGAATATGTGACTTCATGGAGATTATCTTTTAGCATGAGACTAATACTACTGAATTTAAAAAGAAAAAAGAAAATTATTTTAAAAATACTCTAGTATGGTAAAAATAATGAATGTGATACAGAATTCTAGGTAACAATGAACTAGGTAATTCTAAGAGTATAAAGGAGACATAGAAAATAAGTTCCATGAACATATAGAATCTAAAACATGAAGGTATCAATAATTGTTGAATCAAATGAATGAACAAATGAATATCAATTTTATGGCACAGACCTGGAATACCATAAACAGGACTTTTTAAAACAAATTTTTATATTAAACAAAATTCATTCAACAAATTTATTCAACATATATTTATTGAGGCTTTGTTATATGCTCTGTCAATTTACTAGGTAAAGAGGACACAGTGGTGAACCTGTTAGGCAGGCTGTCATAAAACACTGACAACAGGTGTCCCCTACACCTGATCTTCAAACACACAACTGTAGCTGTGATGCACCCAGGATTGAGTAACACTCTGAACCTGTTAAAGAACCTCTAAGTGGTAACTGTGCTTGTGTGTGTGTTTGTTTGGGAAATGTTGTAATTAATCTCCCAGAAGGCTAGTAACATCATTCAGGTCTCTTACATGCCTCACTATCCATGTAAGACAGATGTGGTCCTACATTCAGATGTTAGTTAGTTATTTAACTGATATCTTTTAAGATTGTTCAATATTTCTTTTCTTTTTCTTTTTCTGGCAATGTAAATATCAACAAAATCAGCATAAGACAGTATAGAAAGACCACTGATGAAAAGACCTGGTCTGAACCCTGACTCTGACCCTGCAGCTTTGTTGTCAATATTTAACATGCTGGCTAAGCCTCAGTTTGTCATTTAGGAAATGACACCACACCTCTATCATCAGGATATCATGAGCCACGTAAGATAAAATATAAAATTAAACATTTAAAACAGTACTTGAGTTAGCTTCATTCCAATCCAAACTAGGGCAAAATGAAAATCACAAGTTACCTAAATAGAAAGCACAAATCAGGCCTGGCGCGGTGGCTCACACCTGTAATCCCAACACTTTGGGAGGCCAAGGCGGTTGGATTACGAGGTCAGGAGTTCAAGACTAGCCTGGCCAACATAGGGAAATCCCGTTTCTACTAAAAATACAAAAATTATCCCTGCATGGTGGCGAATGCCTGTAGTCCCAGCTACTCGGGAGACTGAGGCAGGAGAATCATTTGAACCCAGGAGGTGGAGGTTGCAGTGAGCTGAGATCATGCCACTGCACTCCAGCCTATCAACAAAGCAAGACTCTGTGACTCCGTCTAAAAAAAACAAACAAAAAAACAAACAAAAAAATCAATTCTCTGACTGCTTTACAAAACACTTATTTTTTGATAAACACTATTGGATCATCTTACTGTTAAAGTACAAAGGATGTGGGAAAGACACAGAAAAAAATAGGAATCATAAGTAAAAGAATTACAATAGGTGTGTATTAGTCCATTCTCACACTGATATAAAGAAATACCCAAGACTGGGTAATTTATAAAGGAAAGAGGTTTAATTGACTCACAGTTCCACATTGCTGGGGAGGCCTCAGGAAACTTACAAGCATGACAGAAAGGGACCAGCAAACAAATCCTTTTCACGTAGCAGCAGGAGAGAGAAGTGCCTAGCCAAGGAGAAAAGCCCCTTATAAAACAATCAGATCTCCTGAGAACTCACTCACTACCACAAGAATAGCATGAGGGTAACTGCCCCATGATTCAATTACCTCCCACTGGGTCCCTCCCACAACACATGGAGATTGTGGGAACTACAATTCAAGATGAGATTTTGGTGGGGACACAGCCAAATCATATCAAGGTGGGAAACCCTATACCTGATGTACAGAGAAGGCACCAAGAAAATATCAAGGAGGAAACAGTTTCAACTTGCAAGAGAGGAAACTGAGCTTCAGTTTGTGGTGTTTCAAAACAACAGGGCCTGGTAGTGAGGAAATTTGTCTCTCTAGCCTTTGCAGTATAGTTTTCTTTATTAGTAAAAATAAAACATTATAAATTATTGAGTTCTTATTATTTGCCAGGGACTGGTCCAAGTGTTTTATAAGCTTACTGTTTTAATCCTTACAACTTTCACGATCACTTACGGGAAACGAAATTACTACGAGAGCTTCATCCAAAGGAGGCTTCCCGTAACACAGATTCACCTACACTAACTAGTTATGTGCAAATACAGAAATAATTTTCGCTAAGAATCCTTAAAAAAGAAAGAAAGAAAATCAGGTAATATATGGCAGATTTTTGGTTAGAGTTTTCTAATTCTATCTGGATGTAGTTATCATGATTTCTATACTAGAGTAAATGGCTTCCACATTTGCTCATATATATATAATGTATTCAGATGGGTGTCACAATTTTTATATACTTTTTTCAAATATAGCTTACCCCAGTAAGATAGTAACATAAGACAGTAACTAGTCATAAAATCTTTGGTCAGGTTGAAACTTTCCATGTGGTAAGAATTATTATCTGTCCAGAAACAATGCCACAACAGTGTCATTTTTAAGAGCTATCACTGTTCATGAATGCAGAAATTGTCTTGCTGAAAAAAAAACAGTCACAGTCTCTACATACATGGTTGAGTATATAAGTAAATAAACAACTGTCACAAAAAATGTGGATTGAAATATAATTTTATAGTAGACCAAAATATAAGTATCTGCAGTCTTAATGTGAAAATCAGAGTACCGCCTGAAAACATGTTATGGAAAGGTAATATTATGAAAAAAATTATATGTTTATATCTAATAAGAATCATAATGTTAAAGCTAACTGAACTCAGTTTATATTATTGAACTTAGTTGGCATTTGTGTTTTCAATATTACATAATATGAATAAGTGCTTACATTGTGTTTCATTGCTCTAACATTTCATTAACATTATTTGTATAACTATTTTTGCAATTTATAAATTACATATATATGCATACGTATATATATTCATGTATATGTGTATGTGTATACATATATAATCTCAGTTGCTTATAGCAGTCTCATAATATCAACAGTAATATAATTAATACATTATTGACCATTTTCAAATGAAAAACTGACATTAGGAAAGGATAAGTGGCTTCCCAGGATCACTAGGACAAGTTCAAAAAGTAGAATTTATGGTCCAGTAGTTTATAGACTACATGGAAAAATCAAAATGGAACTTCCAATGTTATATCCACATTTGTTCATAGGAGGGACACAATCTTTATAATCATGAAGGTGTGGGTTTTAGAAATCCAGCCCATCAGTGCTTCTTTCATGGATCTGTATCTATATGTGGCACTTACTTCATTACCACATCATTTAGGAAGGAATATGGCTCCTTTTTCTTCCCTATTCAGACAATTAAAATAGATGAGATGTTTCTAAAAAGCATTACAATAGTTGTAATCGGCCAGGCGCGGTGGCTCAAGCCTGTAATCCCAGCACTGTGGGAGGCCAAGGCAGGTGGATCATGAGGTCAAAAGATCGAGACAATCCCAGCCAACATAGTGAAACCCCATCTCTACTAAAACCACAGAAGTTATCTGGGTGTGGTGGCCCATGGCTATAGTCCCAGCTACTCAGGAAGCTGAGGCAAGAGAATTGCTCAAACACAAACCCAGGAGGCGGAGGTTGCAGTGAGCTAAGGTGGCGCCACTGCACTCCAGCCTGGTGACACAGCGAGGCTCCATCTCAAAAAAAAAAAAAAAAAGTAAATAAAATAATAGTAGTAATCAAAAAAGAGCAGCAATATTATAGACAACTAATGTTATCAGAAACCTCAAGATGGATTAAGTTATATCTCATATATTACCTTTAATCATTTAAAAACCCTTCTAGTTAACAATTGTTACCATCATTTATTATTATTATTATTACTGAGAAAAATGTAGCTTCAGAAAGTTGGTGTAATATGACTATAGTCATATAGAAAATTAATAATGAAGCTGGAATGAGTCATTCTACTTCATCTCCCACATGCCTTTCTCTTATCACAAAACTAACAAAATTTTTCATCATGAATAAAATACAATTAGAAAGTATCTGGGTTTCCCATCCCCACCCTCCCCCAGAAGATACAATTTATGAAAACTGTACTAGCTGAAAACCACAAACCATATATTTTCTGATTCTGTTTAAAAATGTATGAAGAAAAATTACTTCCCTTTCAAAGGAAATGCTGCAAAATATAAGCAGAGGCAGTTCTCCTACAGTGTGAGATTTCATAAAGCAAATAGGATAATTGGAATTTGATTAATAAGAAAACATTATTTGCATTACACAGACGATTACTAGTTCCACCACAATCAAGATCTGAATCCATGAAAGATGGAACTAATAATTTAGTTTTTATATGAGGAAAACAGGAACACAGAGGTATTTTTGATGTTATTGTTCTGTTAGTATGTTAATGTTCCATTTTCTTTTTCTCTTTTTCTTCTTTATAACTTGAATGTAGTGTCATTTTTGTTTCACTTTTGGTGATTGTACACAATGCAACAACCAAAATTACAAGGTCAGGTAAAAGAGGATGAAAGAGACTATGACCATCTGGAAGATTGAAGGACAAAGGAAAGAACTTTATTTATTTATTGGATACATTTTGCTTAATCAAATTATTATTTTTGCATACCACACCAAATACAGTTAAAGATATGATGGATGTCTGTTATTTAGAATCTGAAACTCCCTAAGCAATATCCATTTATTCTCCTGTAAAATGTATTTTTCTCATGCAACTTTGCCTACAAATGCAACGATCATGTTATGAAAAACAAAACAAAACAAAACTTCACTTAAAAATGAAAGTTGCTTAATGTGCAGGCTTATGTATGATTCATTTCTCTTGATGCTGCTTTTTTAAATTTTCCATTAACATGTTACTTTAAAATCAAATAAAATATAAAATATAAAAAAGTCTAGACAGGCTGAGGTGGGTGGATCACCTGAGGTCAGGAGTTCAACCAACATGGTGAAACCCCATTTCTACTAAAAATACAAAAATTAGCCAAGCGTGGTGGCACATGCCTACAATCCCAGCTACTTGGGAGACTGAGTCAGGAGAATCCCTTTAACCCAGGAGGTGGAGGTTGCAGTCATGCAGTCAGCCGAGATAGTGCCATTGCACTCCAGCCTCGGCAACAAGAGTGAATATCTGTCTCAAAAAAAACCAAAAAAACCCAAAAAAAACCCACAAAAAGATAGATGGAAAACTCAATTTTGATTTTATGAATCTCATGCAGGTTTTTAGTGTGTTATACGATATCCCTATTAGCCCCTTCTATAAGCTTTACTCTTCTTGACTTTTTAATAACTTTAAGAAAAGGAGGCTTAGACTAGGTTTCCAGAATTTCTCCCTAAATCCCTGATGCTATATTCACCTATCATACACACACACACACACACACACACACACACACACACACACACGCACGCACGCACAGGGTGGAGACATAACTTCTGTATTAATCAGGGTTTTCCACAGCAAATAAACAAAAAGAAATAGGATCCGTAAATGTGTAGAAAGATTTACTGTGAGGATGTCTCAAACGATTATAGAGGCTGACAAGTCTTCAGGTCTGTTGCCCTCAAACTGGAGGCACAGCAGAGATGATGATGTGGTTCCAGTCTGAGTCTGCAGGCCTGAGAACCTGCATAGCTGATGATGTCACTCCAGACTGAAGGCTGGAAGGCTTGAGACCTAGCAGGAGCTAACATTTTAGTATAAATCCGAGGGCAGGAAAAACTTAACGTTCTAGCTCAAAGGTAGCCAAGCAGGAGGAGTTCCTGCTTACTTGAAGATAGTCTTTTTTTTTTTTTTTTTTTTTCCTATTCAGGGCATCAAATAGTTGGATGAGGTCTACTCAAATTAGGGAAGTCAATCTCCTTTATTCAGTCTCCTGAAACACTGTCAAAGACACACCCAGAATAATGTTTTACTGAATGTCTGGGCACCGAATGTGTTATAGTCCATTCTCACACTGCTATAAAGATACTGCCTGAGGCCGGGCATGGTGCTCACACCTGTAACCCTAGCACATTAGGAGGCCAAGGTGGGTGGATCACCTGACATCAGGAGTCCTAGATCAGTCTGACCAATATGGTGAAACATCATCTCTATCAAAAATACAAAAATTAGCTGGGCAAGGTGGCGTGCGACTGTAGTCCCAGCTACTCAGGAGGATGAGACAGAAGAATTGCTTGAACCCAGGAGATGGAGGTTGCCGTGAGCTGAGATCACGCCACTGTGCTCCAAGCTAGGCAACAGAGCGAGACTCTGTCTCAACAACAACAATAACAACAACAACAACAACAAAAAGATACTGCCTGAGACTGGGTAATTTATAAAGAAAATATGTTTAATTGACTCATAGCTCCACATGGATGGGGAGACCTCAGAAGACTTACAATCATGGTAGAAGTGAAAGGAGAAACAAGGCACATTTTACATGGCGACAGGAGAAAGAGAGCAAGAAGGGGCAACTGACAGACACTTATCAAACAACCAGATCTCACGAGCACTCACTGGTTATCACAAGAACAGCATGAGGGAAAAAACCCCATGATCCAATCACCTCTCACCAGGTCACTCCCCCAACATGTGGGGAGTACAATTTGAAGTAAGATTTGGGTGAGGACATAAAGTCAAACCATATCACCAGGACTAAGTCAACACATATAATTAACCATGACATCTTCCTTAAAATATTTATTTTAAAAGTATTCTTTTAGACTGTTATCTTGGAGAGAAAAATTCACTCTGTTGACTCTTTGTCGTCATCAATGACCCACTCTACTCTTATCTCCAGTAACTTATTTGATAGTGTGGTTTGGACAGATACTCTGAATTTGAATCTAGCCTTCACTAGGTAACAATTGACACCTTGCTTAACCTCTGTAATTTCAGTTGCTTGTCTGTAAAATGGGATATTGTATCAACCTTATAAACTGCTGTGAGGATTGTAGCCTCCTATTCTCCCCCACCACTAACATGGCACATAGAAACACTCTTACTCAATTTCTTCATTCTATCTTTCTTTATCATTTTCCTGGAACTTGTTGGTCTATGTTTTAATGATTTATTGATGTGTAACAAATCACTTGAAAACACAAATGTTTAACTCAACAATGGTATATCATTTCTCATGACTATGAATCTAGCTAAGGTTCACTTGTGCAGTTCGGCTCTGTGCGATGTTAGTTCAGGTCACTTATGAAGCTACATTCAGATGGGGGTCCAGTTGGGGGTTCAGTTGGGGATTGGAATGTACAAGGCCACCTCACTGATCTACTTGTGAGTTGGTACTGGTTGGATTTGAGATCTGTCTATTATGCTCCATGTGGCCATTCTTCCTCCAGAAGTCTAGACCTGGTTCCAGTTTAAAGCATGACAGCTGGATTCCCAGAGAGCCACGGTGAAACTGTCAGGTCTTTCTAAGCTCCTCCTGGCACTGGCACAGCCTCACTTTCACCTCATGCTGTTGTTAAAAGTAAAGTGCATGACTATTTTAGATACAAAGGTAAATACACTCCATTTTATGATGGGAAGATTGGCATGCACCTATAGGGAAAAGACATTTTTCATAGCCATATTTAAAGGCGTTCTTCCATACCATCTTACGTATTTGCATTAGTTTACCAGGGCACCTTAATGAAGTACCACAAATGGGTGACTTATGAACAGAAATTTATTGTTCGGTTCTGAAGACTCAGTCTAAGATCAAGTTTTTAGTAGGACTGGTTTCTTCTTGGGGTTGTGAGAGAAAACCTACTCTTGCTTCTTGCCTAGCTCCTGGTGATTTTCTGGAAGTCTTTGATGTTCCTTGGCTTGCAGAAACATCCTCTGATTCTGCCTTCATCTTCACCTGGCATTCTTTCTGCATGTGGGTCTGTCTTCAAAGTTCTACCTTTTAAAAGTGCACCAGACATACTGGATTGGGGCTTTTGGAATAACCTTTTTTAGACTGGATTATCTCTATAAAGACCCTATTTCCAAATGAGGTCACTTTCTGAGGCAATGAGGCTTAATATTTTAACAAGAATTTTAGGGATAGACAATTCAACCCATAGCAATATTGTAATTTACTTAGTCTGTTACAGTCTAGGTGTCTAGGTCTGCCATTTTTTGCCAATTGTCTTTCACCATAATGGTCTATGGTAGTGCAGGCCTTTATATTTTTATTTGTTTATTATGTACCTCATGTTCTTAGCATAGTACTTGATGTTAAGCAAGCATTCAATATATATTTACTGAAAGATGTTATTAAAATGTTAGCATATTGTCTGGTACATGAAAAGTGCTAACAAATATTAGCTCTTATTAATAGAATATACATATTGATCCTAAGAAGACATCTTCGAATATTATTTTTGAAAACATTCAGGGGTCCGGGCGCGGTGGCTCAAGCCTGTAATCCCAGCACTTTGGGAGGCCGAGACGGGCGGATCACGAGGTCAGGAGATCGAGACCATCCTGGCAAACCCGGTGAAACCCCGTCTCTACTAAAAATACAAAAAACTAGCCGGGCGAGGTGGCGGGCGCCTGTAGTACCAGCTACTCAGGAGGCTGAGGTAGGAGAATGGTGTAAACCCGGGAGGCGGAGGTGCAGTGAGCTGAGATCTGGCCACTGCACTCCAGCCTGGGCGACAGAGCGAGACTCCGTCTCAAAAAAAAAGAAAAAAAGAAAAAAAGAAAACATTCAGGAATGACTCATTATTACCGTGAAATTACTAAACATGCCAGAATGTGGAAATCTTCGTGAATGCATTGCTTCAAAGTAGGTTCATTATTCTAAAGATTAAGTTATAGCGTAACAAATTTTAGAGAATTATCTTCAGACTTTTTTTTGTAAATATGCCTCTTAGTTTGTATTTGTCACCTAGATTGATCACTCACTGATTCACCAAACACAATTCAGAATATCTTTGGTTATTTCTGGTAATAAAATCTGTCCATAGACTATAGAATGGCAATATTCCCACAAAGTAATATGTCTTATAAATAATTTCAACAGATCAGTTTGTTACATACCTTTATTCTACCTGTTTATAATAGAGAATGCAGCCATTATGGGGAGAAAATAGAACTATGGGTCACTAACAGAGTTTGAAATTCCTTGTGTGTATCTTAGACCTTTTATCTTTCTTTCTCTCATTGGGATAATTGCAACTGAAATGTTCTAGACTTGCTATGCCCAGAATTAAAGCCAAGAAGAAATTCTGACTTTGTGTTCTCATACAGAAGAGCCATCAAAAGATCAGTAGTCAAAAGTGGGGTACCCTCATTTTAATAACATCTAGGTCAATGGCCAAAAAGTAATAGTAAAAGTAAAATTCCTCCAGATTAATTAACACCATATGGTACCATTCAGAACCCTAAATGCTGGTGATACATTTTCAATTTTGATTAATGTTGCTGTGTGTGAAAAATAAGAAGCAATTCACTCATTAGCCATTGAGTCCAAGAAGATCTTCATCTGATCTGCCTCCAATCCAGGCAAGGTCCCCAGAGATTGCCAAGTCTTAGAGGTGTGCAGAATAAATTAAAGTTAAAATATTGTCCAAAAGAGACCATATGTGTGAGCAGACTGCGTTTGCCTTGACAGGGAATTGTAAGTGTTAAGACAAATCATGTCCAATTTGTCAGAAAATTGACTCAGGACTGGAAGGAAGATAATAATTTTAGCACAGGGAGCTAGGAAGCTTAAGACATATTCTCCTGAAAATAATGAATACGAGAGTGGTGACCAAAACACCCTTAATCATTCTGTTTTTCTCCTGAAAGCGAGGCCAAAACCCTTAAATGTGGGACTGTGAGTATTTTTGAGTCTTCTCAAAATATAGCATTTAAATGCATATAGCACTTAAAAACTTATATAAAGCCTAATATTAATTCTCAACTGGCTCACATTCTAAAATCTCAATGAAGAATATTATCAGCAAACAAAAAAAGTATTCTAGATTAGAAAAGTGCTCATATTTATTTATCTGCTATTTTGTTCCTAGTAATAAATAAAGCAGAAATCTTCATTTCGATTGTCAAAGAGTTTACAGACTTGTTTGGACAGATAAATAAAATACAAAATGTTAAAATATAGAACATGTAGAATGTGATTTTTGCTAGGGAGAAATAGGGCCGGCAATGAGATAAGGGTTACTAGAAACTTCACATAGGTTGGTTGGGAAAGACTTCAGTGAGAAGGCAAAGAGATGACTATATGAGTTACATGATTTCTGGAAGAGATTGTTCCGGAAATAGAGATCAGCAAGGAAATAAGTGGTTGCTATAATCCGGGAGAGAGAAGCTTATCATTTATGGAAGGGTGGTAGCAGCAGAAGTATTGATATATGGTTCAAATGTAGAGCCACAAGATTTATATAGATGGAATAAGTGTAAGATTTGAAAGAGGAGAGTCAAGTATAAACCAAATTTTGGCCTAGAGTTTAATCATAAATTGAGATAAGAAGAAATGGCAGAACCAGTGCATGAAGAAATGGTTAGAAAGTCAATTGTCGATGTTAGGATCCAAGTGTCTATTAGACATTCACATGGAAAAAAAATGTAGTAAGCAGTTGGAAGTATGAACTTGGAACCCAGGTGAGAGTTCTGGGATAGACCAATTATAGGTAGGTAGGAGGTAGATATGTAGGTAGGTAGGTAGGTAGAGAGAGAGAGAGAGAGAGAGAGAGAGACAGAGATACATTGAGACAGAGACTGATTGACAGATGATATTAAAGCCATGAAACTGGATGTCATTACCATTGCAAGTATTTAGAATTTAGAACAGACATATTGAAGCATCAATCCCTGAGTAAGTAATGGCCAGCAATTTACAAGTAAAAGTAAGAATGTGAAGTCCTGGACAGCCAATGAAGACCTAGAATTCTGCTATGTCAAATACTTCTGATGGAACAAATGATATGACTACTAAAAACTGATCAACAGCATTAGTAGGTGACCTTAAATATAACAGTTTTAGAAGAATGGTAAGAGTAAAGGCCTGTTTAGAGCTATTTCAAAGGATATGGGAGAAGGTAAATTTGAAACATCAGTATGATTAACATTTATGAGAAATTTTTCCACAAAAGGAAGAAGAGAAATGAGGCAATAGCTGGACTGGTGAGTAGGTACAAAAAAATGTATTTCTTAAGATGGGAGAAAAGACAGTATGTTTTAATATTAACAGCCTAGCAGGGGGATAATTCATAATATAGGTGAAAGAGGTGAATTACTGGAATTATACATTTGTGTTTATTAGATAGGGTAGTCTTCTGTGAGAATGGGTAGAATTAATAATCTATAGTCATAGACTGTGAAGGAGAGTGCCTGGGTACAGATGAAACTTATGGGATAAATAGGATGGTGGAAGCCTGTAGGTGTTCTCTTTTGATTTTTGCAATTTTGTTAATGACCTAAAACAAGCTCATCACTTATGAGTGAGAATGGGAGAAGAGGTATTATATATTTAAGGAGAACTGAAAGGTAAAATATATGTCTAAAAGACTTGAACAGATAAAAGAATTTGGAAATGGAATATTATTGCTTGACAGCAATAAGTACCAAGATCAGGGGTCATAAATACAAAATGAGACTAGTTTTATGTTCTTGTGTTTTCTTCAACCTTGTTGGGCTGACGGGTTAGGACACAAAGTAGGTGATAGAATTAACCAAGATGATTATTTTAGCAAGCAAGAAAAATAAGAGAGTTATGTTATAATAGCTGTGCTATAATAGTTATAATAGTTATGCTATAAGAGCTCTGAGTGTTTATAAAAAGAATATGTAATGAACAATCTTTAGATTTTCAAAATATCTACTTAAGCTTCTGTTTTCTTCAGAATAACTTAACATTGATCTGATTATCTGGCTCCTCTAGGTCAAGATACAATACATCTAACTGTTTCTCTGAAATAGGTATGCCTACAAATTTATCCCCAAGGTTACCTGTACTAGAATGGGTTCTAATAGACATTCATCTTTGGAAGTAAATGTGAGAGTACTCTAATAATTCAGTAACTATTCAGAATATTACTATGTTAAATGCCATTTTCTGAAAATTCATGCAAAGAATAATCAACATTCCTTGAGAAGACAAATATTAAAAGACTCCATCTCAGCTGTTCATTTTTTTAGAAGTTACCTAGGCTCGTGTCTTAGAGGTAATATGAGCCTCATTCTCATATGCCTCTTATTTCTAGATAAATCTATGTGATACAATCTAATTCCTGATAATTTAGTGGAGCTTCCCACAGCAACATAGAGAGGCGGTACCATCCTTATTTGCTATTGGCACAATCGGCCTTGAAGATAAATGGTTTCATTCCAATAAAATATGTAAAAATATGTAGTCATAAAATATATTAGCTACAAGCCTCCAGTAAAGGCTAGATGATATAGAAGGTTTAGAATGACCACATTTAACAAAATCAAGACTGCAATCCAAAGAGAATCATAGTGGGGAATTAAGTTCAAGCCATCTGAAGACAGTATTTTCAAATACATGAGAGATCTGTTGTTACAGTGTGAGATACTCAGTGATCCCTTCGGGGCACCCTGTGGATGAAATGCGTCCTGGTTCTACTGTAGTGTACTACCAGTACTAACTAACTAACTACTAACTAACACTACTGTAGTACTGTAGTGTACTAACTTATTTCCAGCGCGTGCCATTTGCTGGTCATTTTAAATTACAACTTGGATTAAGTAGAAAGCAAAAGTGAGAAAAATAAATCCAAACAAATAAATGTTCAAAGGCAAAGCAGATATTGATGAAACTAAAACTATAAAATATATATCAAGGCCGGGTGCGGTGGCTCAAGCCTGTAATCCCAGCACTTTGGGAGGCCGAGACGGGCGGATCACAAGGTCAGCAGATCGAGACCATCCTGGCGAACACGGTGAAACCCCGTCTCTACTAAAAAGTACAAAAAAAAAAAAAAAAACAAAAAACTAGCTGGGCGAGGTGGCGGGCGCCTGTAGTCCCAGCTTCTCGGGAGGCTGAGGCAGGAGAATGGCGTGAACCCGGGAGGCGGAGCTTGCAGTGAGCCGAGATCCAGCCACTGCACTCCAGCCTACGCGACAGAGCAAGACTCCGTCTCAAAAAAAATATATATATATATATATATATATATATATATATATATATATCAAGAGAAGAAAATTAAAGAAAGAGAGAACAGTACTAGAGTTTGGTCTAGCTTTCTTTGTGAAGAGATCCCTTTTTGGAGAGTTAGGATCCTCGCAGTTAGCCACTCAATATGGATGAGGACCATATGATACACTCGTGTCATTATCGTTCACTTTCGTTCAGACACTTGAGATTAAAAGCCAGTCATGGAAGAATCTTCAAACTCTGTAAGTAGAGAACAAATGTTCAAGCTTGTCCAACCCACCTTATTTTGTTGTTGTCCTGTTTTCATTTGTTTTAGGCTTTTATCAGCTTGAAGCCATAGTTTTTATTTTCTGTCTCTAGTGATAAGCAGAAAAGAGGGACTAGGAAGGGGCTTTACTCGTCCAACTAGAAACAGAAGCTAGGGATCCATGACTGTATTCTCCCCGTTGGACACCTATTGTAGATTAAAATTGGACAGATAACTTGAAAACCATGGATAAAACTACTTCCTGCTTTGTACTCAGGAACCGTATACCATCAAATCTGTAGGGAACACCCACAGCTGTTAGAGAATGTTAGGACTTGAAGGATAATCAGTAATTATCCATCCAATACCTACTTTACAGAAGAAGAAACTGAGGCTCAGAGTACTGAATTACCTGTAGGTCATATAATTAATTTGGATGAGAACCAGAGTCACACCACAGCTTATTCCATTAAGTCAAAATAATCACGTTCTTTTCTTGTTAATATTTTAAGCTAATGGAAAGTGTCAGTTTTACTCTAAAATACCCTAAAAAGGCTATCAGATATGAAAGTAAAGACAGGGATAGTCATTGCAATTAGAAACAGATGAAATGTCCAATAATAAGTGATTGATCTGATAAAATGTTCTCCAGCTAACTAGTGGGACACTAAAAAGTCATTAAGAATCATATTGCAGATTAATATTTAATCATTTGAGATTATTGCTAAGGGAAAAAACAATACATTCAGATTACAGCATAGTAAATACAATATACCAATAATCTGTTTTATAAATTGGTAGATAACTGGAGTGATGTATACCAAATTATTAATAGTGTATTTACCGGATCACCTCATCCCCTTTTTATGCCACTTTATTTCCTCCTATATTTTTCATAATAAGCATGATTACTTAAGTTTCCAGAAACACAATATTTTTGAATCTTCATTTTTTGAAATGAAATTATGAAAAACACTGTAATTGTTTCTTTTTTTCTTCTAACTATAAGAGGTATTTGTAATTCTTTGTTGGCCACCTCTTAAATCAGATGTATGTGTTTGTGTGGGGTGTGTGTGTGTGTGTGTGTGTGTATGTGTTTTAATTAGAAAACATGAAAGCAGTCATTTCCTCTTTTGGCTTTCTTTTTTTTTTTAATTTATTTATTATTATTATACTTTAAGTTGTAGGGTACATGTGCATAACATGCAGGTTTGTTACATATGTATACTTGTGCCATGTTGGTCTGCTGCACCCATCAACTCGTCATTTACATCAGGTATAACTCCCAATGCAATCCCTCCTCCCTCCCCCCTCCCCATGATAGGCCCCGGTGTGTGATGTTCCCCTTCCTGAGTCCAAGTGATCTCATTGTTCAGTTCCCACCTATGAGTGAGAACATGCGGTGTTTGGTTTTCTGTTCTTGTGATAGTTTGCTAAGAATGATGGTTTCCAGCTGCATCCATGTCCCTACAAAGGACGCAAACTCATCCTTTTTTATGGCTGCATACTGCACAGCAAAAGAAACTACCATCAGAGTGAACAGGCAACCTACAGAATGGGAGAAAATTTTTGCAATCTACTCATCTGACAAAGGGCTAATATCCAGAACCTACAAAGAACTCAAACAAATTTACAAGAAAAAAACAAACAACCCCATCAAAAAGTGGGCAAAGGATATGAACAGACATTCCTCTTTTGGCTTTCTACTGAAAACCTCTACTGATCAGGCAACGGGAGAGTAAAACACATTTGCAAGATCAGAAATTGACTTTTTAAAAGTGAGATTCAATTCCTATGCATGCATAAATGTTAAAAAGTGATAATGGAACAAATGACTTACTTCTTGTTATGTAGATATCTAATTTTGGAAATCCTACAATCATCACATATTATTCACCTGCATTAGGAGAAATTGCCAAAGAAAAAACTAATATATAAAAAATGACCTAAATTGTCCAAGAAAAAACTAAATTAAAAAAATATATATCTAAAAATAGAATTTCGATTCTCAATAATACTGTGGAAAATAACAGGTGTAAAGAAAAATCAGCAACAACAAAATGCAATTCTTATTGCATTAAAGAAATACAGTGCTGAACTACAATGAGAAATGAATTGGTGAGGAAAAAAATGCATCTCTCTCAGATCTCATTCCATTTCCATGAAACATAAAGAGTGACTGCATTTAACTGAATGCCCCATGAGCTATGAAAATCATTTGAATGGGAAATTTGAACATAAAATTTGCTCAGCATTTATGTAAGCCTTCATGTCCCTAAATTGTAATTAGCATGTATTTTTAAAAGATGCAAATACAAATTTATGCTCTATAGAATATATGAAGTAAAATTTAAACTAAAAAATCTACATAGGTAAAAAGTATTTCATAATTACTTACAAAATAATATATATTAACTGCAGATATTCAGCAAGCCACATGGCCCCCTAAAATGTCAATTTTAATGAAGACACAAATATTTCCCTCATAAACATTTATAGTCTTGCAACTATTCGATTCTGGTTGTCATATTCCTTCATTTGACAAATATTCATTACATTTTTATTATACACCAGATATTCTTCTAAGCCCTGGGAAACAAATGTGACCAAGACACAATTTTTGCCCTCCTGGTATTTCATTCTATTAAAAGGCAAACACTTTTAAGTAAATAGTTAATATGCCTTATCTATATGAATATAATAAAGAGCATACATGTTTTATCCAACAATTCTTCATAGTATATAGATAAAAAATAGTAACACAGATATGACATATGACTATTTATCCAGAGAATTTTTAATTGTAGTTCTAATTGTGTGTTTCTTGGGACACCCTTCAGAATATATAAAAACTCAAATACACACCAGAGATTAGTACATGATTTTATAATGGGCATGGCCTTCAGCATTAAATTAGCATGTTAAAAGCAACCGCTGCTGGGAAGTCATTGAATGGTATACATAAAATATTCATAATGTTGCAGAAACAAAGAGCCCCTTTTCTGATCTTTCTCTAATAGAGAACACAATCCTTGACAAAAATAAATAAATAAAAATGTCCAAACCTGTTTCTAAAATAGTTTAACATTTTGCATTTCTCCCAGAAATGCATGAGAATATCAATTGATCCACTTACTCTCAAAATATGTGATTGTTATTGTTGATGGGTTTCCAGTTATGCCTTTGTCATTTCCCAGATTACCGTGATAGACATATTTTCTAGCGTCTATTGGCGACTTCTGTAGATTTGTTGTGGAGTTTCTGGATTCTTTGCTCATTTTGAATCTTATTATCATTTATTTGTAGAAGTTATGTAAAATCCTAGACACCAGTTCTCAGTAAGATATATATGTTTTACAAGTATTTTCTCTAGATCTGTAATATTCCTGTTATTTTGCTTAATGGAATCATTTTCTGAGAAAATATTTTTAAATTTTTAAAAAATTTTTGATCAAGTCTAATTTGTCAGGTTTTTTGTTATTGCTTTTTGTTTCTAGTCTAGGCTATTTTTGCGTATTTCCAAATCACAAAGAAATTCTGATGTTCTCCTGTAAAAACCTTATGGTTTTAGCTTTTATGTTAAGGTCTATGGTGTGTCTTGAATTATGTTTTGTATATAGTATAATGTAAAGATCATCAAGTTATAGTATCTATTTATCCCACCACTTGTCAAAAAGACAAAGACTGACACAAATTGAATAATATTGAAAGCTTTGTAGAAAATTAAAGGACCGAATGAGTGTGGCTCTGTTGCTGGTCTGTGCATTTTGTTCCACTGACCTAACGATTGTTATGTCACTATCACACTTCATGATCAGATAGCTTTACAACAACTCTCAAAGACATGCAGTATAAGATTTCCAACTTTGTTCTAGATACTTTGCATTTTCATATGGATTTTCAAAGTCATCATGCCAATTTTTCAAAAATCCTGCCAGAATTATATTTGTCAATGCATTTAATCAGCAAGTCAATTTGTGGAGTATTGATATATTAATCATATTAAAACGTCTAATCCATGAAGTTGTATATTACTCACGCAATTTTAATGTGTCAACATTCTACAAGAATATTAATTTAAATGACTGTTTCTTAATGGCATCAATTATTTCTTGCCAGCATATTTGTAGTAGTTCCCTCCATATATTTTAAGACAAGGGCAATTAAAAATGTGGACTGAATCTGCCCTCAAACTTGTTTTGCATGGTCTACTAGGTGCCCTCTCCAATCTGTTGTAGGCCGCACTGTTCTAAAATTTCTTACAACCATTTGCTCCACACACATATGCTATTGCCATTGAAGGCATGAAAATTTGAGACTCTGTGTTTCAGTTTCCCAGAAGAATTCATTATTCTGTAAAATAATTACGTAGTTTCTGCTCCCTTGCCATTCCTGCTTATAATGGTATTCCACACTTCTCAAACTTGTAAAATACTACACATCTTTAAAGGTGAAACCAAGAAATTTTTTTAGTGTAGCCTATCTTAAACAGCTCAAAGTTAATTGCAAATGTTCTTTATTAGGTAAGTCTTTTTTATATCTGGAATTTATGACATGGCATACTTTATATTATATATGTTTATATGTTGATAATTGTTTTTATTAAAATTTAGTATGCAAGAAATACATTTTTATTTTATCACAGGATACAATAATATATTTTAAATATGTGCAAAGACAAACAGAAACATATAATGAATGCTCTACACCAGTAGTTCTAAACCAGAATTGATTTTTATCCACAGAACAAAATGTTTGGCAACATTTTTGATGGACATAACTGGGGGTAAGGGGAAGGTTTGCTACTGGCATCTAGTGGACACAAGCCAGGCAAACTGATAAACATCGAAATGATCTACAATGCATGGGACAGCTCCACACAGCAAAGAATCCTGTGCCAAATACCAGTAGTGCAGGTGCTGAGAAACTCTACTCTATACTCACCATTCAACTGTATGAGATGTTAACATTTGAACACATTTGCTCCAAATCTCCTCTCCTTTAAATAAGAAAAATATTATAAATATATTCGAAGGATTTCTTTACTCCTGATCTCAATCTTCTCCTTCTCACCTTAGCGATAACCTCTAATCTAAAATTGATGTGCAGGTGACACTGCATATTTGTATATTTTATTTCATATGTATAAAAACTATCCTTTGTTGTGTATTCATTGTTCTTTTTTTTTTTTTGGAGGCGGAGTCTCGCTCTGTCGCCCAGGCTGGAGTGCAGTGGCGCTATCTCGGCTCACTGCACGCTGCGCCTCCCGGGTTCACGCCATTCTCCTGCCTCAGTCTCCCGAGTAGCTGGGACTACAGGCAACTGCCACCATGCCTGGCTAATTTTTTTGTATTTTTAGTAGAGATAGGGTTTCACCATGTTAGCCAGGATGGTCTCAATTTCCTGACCTCATGATCCACCCACCTCGGCCTCCCAAAGTGCTGGGATTACAGGCTTGAGCCACCGTGCCCGGCTGTGTATTCATTATTCTTACGCACCAGATAGAAAGCTGTCGAATATCCTACAATTTCTTTCTTTCACGCAACATGTTTTTAATATTTATCAATTTTGATATTCATATGTCTGAGACACTGGTTATAACACCTGTATAACCATTATATGTCTTTTGCCCTTATTTATTATCCATTAGTATATACGTAGATATTCTGTTGTTTTAAATTGTTCTCCTTGACAAACAGGGCTGTGATAAACTTTATTATACATTTCTCTCTGTGTGGTGTACTGGTTTGAATAGTGTCCCCCCAAATTCATGTTCATACAGAATGTTAGAATATGACTTTGTTTGGAAATAAGGGTGTTGCAGATATACCAAGTTAAGAAGAGGGCATAATGGATTAGGGTGGACCCTAATCTAATGACTGTGTCCTTGTAAGAAGAGAGGGAAATTAGACACAGAGCACACACAGAGAAGGACACCACGTGAAGACAAAGCCAGACTGGAGTGATGTGTCTGCAATCCAAGGAACGCCACCAATTGCTCACACCCACCAGAGGTGGAAGGGAGGCGTGAAACAGACTTTCCCTTAGAATTCCACAAAGAACTATCCTTAATTTCAGATTTTTGGCCTCCAGAATTTTGAAAGAATACATTTCTACTGCTTTAATCCACCCAGTTTGTTTTAATTTATTACGGCAACCCTCAGAAGTTAATACATGTAGATATGTGGTACATTCTCTTAGTAATTAAATCAAAAAGTAGAAGAGCTGGGTTATACGGCATGTGCTTCCACAAATTATTAACTTATAAGATTTTCTCCACACAATAGCCTACCGTGTTATCATCATTGTTTACATTTTGTAGATACAAGTATTTTATTGTCTGTATTAACCTTTCCATGATTATTAGTAAATTTGTATACTTTTTCATAATTTTTATTCACTTAATTCTATTATTATGTGAAGTATCTAATAAATGCTTTAACCGTTTTGTGTGTATGTGTGTGAGAGAAGGGATGTTTGTTTTCAAAAACAACATGTAGCATGGTGTAATGCTTCGTGGACACTAAATCTTTGTCTAATATACATTGCAAATCTTCTCTGAGCCTATGATTTATATTTTAAATTTGTGTACATTCATTTTGGTAGGAGTTATTTATTTTATTTACCAGAGTCTAATTTTTATGACTTGTTCTCAGTTTCTGTGAAATAATTCATTCCACTACTACCCAAAATCTATTGTCCTACATGTTATTCTGAAAGTCTGATAATTTGATTTTAATATTTATACTTTTAATATAAGTGAAATTTACTTTGGTCCATAATATGATGTAGATAACTATGTTCCCATAAAGAAATTCAATGTTTCTTTCATCATTTAGTGAGCAATGTGTTTTCTCCACATTTGATTGTAACATGACCTCTTGCCTATAAATAATATTTTAAGGCTCTATTTCTGGGTTTTCTTTCCTATTCCAATGACCCATTTGTCTAATACTCTCCCTATATAATGTGGTCTTAATTAACATACTTTTAAAAGATTTTTGATATATGAGATGATCAATTGCCCAACTTTGTTCTTCTTATTCTTAGCCCTTTACCCTTCAATAGGAATTTTAGGATCAACTTGCCAAGATGCAAAATAAACCCTAGAGGAATTTAAATTTAAATGACGTTGTCTTCACAATTTACTTGTAGTGATATCTGGTGTTATCTGACATTTTTATGGTACTGGGTCTTGTTATTCAGGACACTGGCTACCTTATCTTTGTCTTTTTTTTTTTTTTTTTTTTTTTGAGACAGAGTCTCCCTCTGTTGCCCAGGCTGGAGTGCGGTGGCATGATCTCGGCTCACTGCAACCCCTGCCTCACAGGTTCAAGTGATTCTCCTGCCTCAGTTACCCGAGTAGTTGGGATCACAGGCGCGTGCCACCACGCCTGGCTAATTTTTTTGTATTTTTAGTAGAGACGGCATTTCACCATGTTGGCCAGGCTGGTCCCAAACTCCTGACCTCATCATACACCCACCTCGGCCTCCCAAAGTGCTGATATTACAGATGTGAGACACCGCGCCCGGCCTTCTTTGTTTTTAGTCTTAATTTAGGTGAAGAAAGATTTTAAATCTATATGTAAAATTCCAGTACTTTAAACAAAATTTACTATATACCACCAGATAGTTGCTCTATTATGTGTTATAATTTATTCTATATTCCTTGTCTATTAATGGTGTATGAGAACGCCTTGATTTGAACACTGCTTTGCACCTTGCACCAGCATTCTTTTTTTTTTTTTTTTTTTTTTTTTTGAGACGGAGTCTCGCTCTGTAGCCCAGGCTGGAGTGCAGTGGCCGGATCTCAGCTCACTGCAAGCTCCGCCTCCCAGGTTCATGCCATTCTCCTGCCTCAGCCTCCGGAGTAGCTGGGACTACAGACACCCGCCACCGTGACTGGCTAATTTTTTGTATTTTTAGCAGAGACGAGGTTTCACAGCGTTAGCCAGGATGGTCTCGATTTCCTGACCTTGTGATCCGACCGCCTCGGCCTCCCAAAGTGCTGGGATTCCAGGCGTGAACCACCGCACCCTGCCTGCACCAGCATTCTTATTAAATCATCTCATTAGTTTTAATAATTTATATACATTCTTGGTTTTTATATACATTTTATATAAATTAAAACCTATTTCCTGAAAATAATCGATTATTTTTATCTCTTGTTTTCCAATTGTCACACAAACTTTTTTATTGTTTAGGGGGTCCTGGTTAATATAGTAGTAAGTAGGCTGGTGCACATACTTGCTTTCTGCATAATTCTAATGGGACTCTTTATTTTTTTTAGACGGAGTCTCTGTCGCCAGGCTGGAGTGCAGTGGTGAGATCTTGGCTCACTGCAACCTCCACCTCCCTGGTTCAAGCGATTCTCCTGCCTCAGCCTCCCGAGTAGCTGGGATTACAGGCACACACCACCACACCCAGCTAATTTTTGTATTTTTAGTAGAGACAGGCTTTCACCATGTTGGCCAGAATGGTCTGGATATCTTGACCTGGTGATCCGCCTCCCTCGGCCTCCTAAAGTGCTGGGAGTACAGGTGTGAGCCACCACACCCCGCCGGCTCTTTTTAAAATATCATACTTTGGCATGCTATTTTTGAAGGCTCAAGTAAAGGCATTTCTTTTTATTTCCAGTTTGCTAATTTTTTATGATGAGTTAATGAGGAATATTATCAACATTTTCCAAATAATGGTCGATCAATGGATAATTACATACTATGCAAATTATATCCAATAAGTTATAAATGCTGTTAGTATCAGGTGACAGGTAGTGCTCCATTAAAAATAGTGTGTTTCTGAAATTTATTTACTTAATATTTTCTACAAGACACTTTGAATTTTTTCAAATGTGACATTAAATGTGTCAGCAATTTTAAACTTAATATCAGGCATAAAGTGTTTATAGGAGCTGCATGTGTTTCTAAATGTTTATGTACTTTCTTTATCAAAGTATTGTACAATCTTTTGAGCAGATACTCACTTTAATATCTATTTTATAGATATTAAAATAATATCAATAGTAAATAGAGTTTAAATGTTTCAGGAAGGGCAAAATGGCTGAACTATCATAAGATTTTGGTGGTATCCTGGAAACAAAGGGAATAGAAATACAGATGAGAGATAAAATAGTTTATGAAACCAAATTGAAGCTTTGTGGTGATGAATACTAGCAGAAAACTTTGAAGAAAGGAGAAAAAAAGACTGTACATAAGAAATCACCAACTATAGACACTATGATGTAAGATATGCAAGATATTGCGGAACACAGTCAATGTTTAAAATAAATGCAGTAATATTTCTGACATCTCCCCGGGTTGATTGGGATAGTCTAGGTTATCCTGAGTAGAGCCAGTTTATTTATGTTATACAATTTGAATATCTTGAATGCTCCACAATCCAGCTTTATACGTTTCTAAGCATTGCCTAGAGTACTTCACTTTTCTTTTTAAACATTTCTAATTCCAGAAATCTGTATATGCAGCATGTTTCCATAAAACACAAATTCAATATGCTCAGATGATGATAAAATCAGAAGCACAATGGACCTGAGAATGAATGAAAGAACGGCAAATCCTACATTGCATGTCATGGTCACTCCCAAGTTTCACTCTTTACGTGGGCAAACTCCCCTTACAGTGTAAATTGTTCCCTCTCTGTCTGTGTGTCTTTCAGCTCTCTTAGTATCCCTCATCTCATTTCATTTCTCTGGCTCTGGCATTCTGTCTCTGGCTATGATCTCTCTATCTCGGTTTCTAACTCTTATTCACATAGAGGTAAGTGATAGAAATTGACTAGACATATGTGTTTTTGAAAAACATACTAGCAATAACAGGATACATGTTTTAAAAGTTCTGTGTTGCCCAGGCTAATTAAAATTATTCAAATATTCAAAAATGGAAATGTTCATCATACAAATAGTGGAAATTTAAGTTTTATTTTCTTTCACTAAGAAATAAGTTGAAAAAACCCAAATCTCCTTTCTAGTTTAAATCATTTATATAGAAATTATCTCAACAGTAACAATTTAAAAATATTTTCTCATTTGCCAAACCTTATTTCAACAATTAAAATTAAGCAATCTGTATATTAAATCATTATATGATAATTAAGCACTGGGTTAATGCTAAATAAACAATATACAACTTGTTGGAAACATAATTGCATTCACTATAGTAATTAGCAGTTAAAAGTAACAGATAATTGTTTTGTGATGTTCTAAGATTAAAATCTAAGGAATACAGAACTACTCAAGAAATCACATCCTCCTATTTTTGTGAATTTGAACTCCATGTTTGACATTTGTCTGCAGGAAGAGTTACTCGTTTTTTTCTATTAAAGAGTTCAGCAAACTAACACAAGAACAGAAAACCAAACACCACATGTTCTCACACATAAGTGCGAGTTGAACAAAGAGAGCACATGGACACAGGGAAGGGAACATCACACGCCGGGGCCTGTTGTGAGGTGGGGAGCTAAGGGAGGGATAGCATTAGGAGAAATACTTAAAGTAGATGACGGGTTGATGGGTGCAGAAAACCACCATGGTACGTGTATACCTACGCAACAAACCTGCACGTTCTGCATATGTAACCCAGAATTTAAATTATAATTTAAAAAAAGGAAAAAAAAAATTTCTGAAGATGATTTTGTATATTAAAGTCGATATGACAGGCATAAAGGCAAGAAGAAAGGGAGGAAGGGAAAGAGAAGGAAGGAAGCAAAGGAAGGGAAGGAAGGGAGGGAAGGAGGGAAGGTGAGAAAGGAGGGAGGGAGGGAGGGAAGAAGGGAGGAAGGGTGGGTAAGGCAGTGTTTCGAAAGTATGACCTGTACCTGGAACTTCTTCCTGATTTATCTAATCCAATCTACACAATGCCACTGGGTATTGATTGTGATTATTCTCTTTCGAAAATAAAGATACATAATTTACATTAGATTAAATAACTTGACCGGGTTCACAAAGCCAAAGCTGACCATTTAAATTCCAGTCTAGGCAGGGTGCGGTGGCTCACGTCTGTAATCCCAGCACTTTGGGAGGCCAAGGTGGGCGGATCACGAGGTCAGAAGATTGAGACCATTCTGGCTAATATGGTGAAACCCCATCTCTACTAAAAATACAAAAAAATTAGCCAGGTGTGGTGGTGCGCGCCTGTAATCCCAGCTTTTGGGAGGCTGAGGCAGGAGAATTGCTTGAACCCAGGAGGTGGAGGTTGCAGTGAGCCTAGATTAAGCCACTGCACTCCAGTCTGAATGACAAAGCAAGACTCTGTCTCTAAATAAATAAATAAATAACAACATGTTGGTTTCCAACTTTCTAGCTTTTCTCCTCTGTAAAGCATTTGGCCATTTGGACAATCAGGCAAGGCAACAGGTTTGTTTTACAGAAGGCAGTCATTCATCTGATACAAGACCTGCCCTGGGGTGTAATCTTGCGATGGAAGGTGTTAATAGGCAGAACAAGGGAGGCCACTGGTAGTTGGAGTGTAAAATATTTAGCATGCAGCTATCTCATATTTCACTCAGGAACAATTGCAGGTATAAAAGAACACTAACCTTAGGTAGTGGGGAGCATGTTGGTGGAGGATAAAGGTGGGGTGGCAATGGAAATGGATGCTGTGTCGGACACTTTTTAACAATATTTATTAAGCAAAAACCATGAAACCAGCACTGTGGTGGGCCTTGAAAGTGTTCCCTCATCTAATCAAATGAGACTTTTTTTAACCATTTGATGAAGGAAAATCAGCAAACTGTGACACATCAATTAAATAATTATTTCAAGGACCCACTACTGCCAAGGCATACAAATTCAACCCTCAATTGATTTCATTATAGAGACCATACATCAACAAATCTGTGGTGAAATATAATCTCAGTTGAAAGATCATAACTGTATTTATATATTCGTATGTGTATTTATACATACAAACACATATCTATTTAACATTAAAACAGATATTTACCTTATATCTTTGTTTTTAATCCAAACTCTTGTTTTCCTATAATTTTAATATATTTTAATGATAGCTTCATAAGCATTTAGTCATTTCATATTCCTGAAATAGTATTACGCCAAAGTCTATAGAACAGGCTCTACTTGAAGTGTCTTCTACCTGTTCATGGTAAGATAGACTATAAAGATATTTGTGTTTTGAGTGAAAGAAAAAGAAATGTATGAAGAATTAATGATTAGGAGATTCAACTCCAACACCCTCTTTACCAAAACACGAACCAAAAGGGGAGTAAGAATTTTAGTCAGACACTCTTGAGAAAATAATACTTTGGTCATTGTCTAAATAGAATTTATGGCTATTTGTAGTATTTAAACAGACAGTAAAGTGAAATAAATTCAGTTCATAGATTTACAAAAGTGATAAGTAGAACCATAAGAATGTACATATAAATATAGTTATGATATAAAAGCAAAATATAAGAATTTTTAAAATGGAGTAGAAATGGAAAATAAAAAATATCTAGTTCTTTGAAAGTAAATAATTGTATAAAATGGAAAAGGCAGGGAATTATCAAGGAATAATACTGAAATTTAGAACTATGGAGATACAAATATAGAATAGGATACTAAGGACTAGGTTTTTATGGAATAATACTATGTACAACTATAGGCTTTTAGAAAATGTTTATAGAATGAATACCTTCCATGCAGAATAAAACATAACTTACTAAAACTGAGTCAAAAAAATGATTCAAATTCCTAAGTGAGTCAATGACCAAAGAGTAAAAAACATGCAAAACTTACCAAGAAAGAATCACCAAAATACTGTAGACTTAGAAAATTTGTGTGTGTTATTTTAAATTTATTTATTTTTGAGACGGAGTCTCGCTCTGTCACCTAGGCTGGAGTGCAGTGTTGCGATCTCGGCTCACTGCAACCTCTGCCTCCCGGGTTCAAGCGATTCTCCTGCCTCAGCCTCCCAAGTGGCTGGGACTACAGGTGAGTGCCACCATGCCTGTCTAATTTTTTTGTAGTTTTAGTAGAGACGGGGTTTCACTGTGTTAGCCAGGATGGTTTCGATCTCCCGACCTCGTGATCCACCTGCCTCAGCCTCCCAAAGTGTTGGGACTACAAGTGTGAGCCACCTCGCCCGGCCTGTTATTTTAAATTTTTGTTTAAAAAGTTTAATTGAGATGTTCTGTGAACTGTTTTCCAGAATTATGGAATATCGCATAATTTATTTGAGGAAGCTCATTTACATTTGACAAAGAAACTATCAGAGGAAAAATATAAAATGATATCATTTATGGATATATATTTAAAAAAACTAATGAACTATTATAAGTTGATTTCAACAGGATTAATGAGAAAGAGCACAATGGAAATTCCATAAAAGTAAGGCTCTGCCTCAGTGATAACCCCTAAAAAACTGACCAAAAAACAGCCATCTTTTTAATATGAAAAAGCAAATGTCAAAATTTTAATTGCTGGGTAAACAAAACAGATGCCCCAATTAAAATTAGAAGCAAAATTATAAATTTGCATTTGGGGCGTAATGTTTTATGAATGCAAGAAGGTAGTAAATAGATATCAGATAAGGAATAATCATTTTTAACATTTGCTGGTAAACACGCTTTTATGTAGATAATATTAAAAGATTACTTAGCAAAATTATTTCATATAAGAAAAATGTATTATGTAAACACAATCTAAGAACAACTTTAACAAAATTGTAAATTGATGATTGTAATTGACTGAGCATTCCCTTTGTATCATGCATTATCTTAAGTATCTTGAATATATTATGTTATTAAATTGTCATTCTCATTTTTAGACTAAGAAAGAAAAACTCACAGACATTAAGTAACCTTCCTGGGGTTCCAGAGCTAGAAATGGGAAGAACCAGGATTCAAATCCAGTGTTGTCTGACTCCAGTCTATTTTTTTTCCATTTTTTAATTGTGATAAAATACCCATTCACCATGTTAATGACTTTCAAATGTAGTAAAGTCTATTTTATTAACTATATTAATAAGCACCAGAAAGCTGATTATTAATATTGGTATTAGACAATTATATAAGGTTATTATACTTGAGCTAATTTGACGGTTATAGATGATCAGCCTTGGAAAAAAATGAATTGCAAAGACTTTTGAAATAGATCTAAAATAAGAGACATCACAAATAGGCCTTTTATGTTAGAGTAAAATTCAAGTTAAGACCTCACCTCAAAATATGTGGCAAAGCATAATCCTATGGATTAAAATATTATATATAAAATAGTCCTTCCAAAAGATATTTTAAAAGTTGAATATTTTTCTGACTTCTAAATCCCTGAAATTTTAATAATTAACAGTATTGCAGAAAAAAATTGGTAATTTTTATCTCATGCAAATAAAATATCTGACTGTTCTAAGTCAATATCAACTACATTAACAGGCAAATATTATAAAGTTAATGTCATGAATACACAAAGAATTTACACAAAGGATTAAGATAATCTCTAATATCCAAAATAATTGGCCAGCAAATGTGACCTGAAAAGTGTGTTGTGAAATTAATCCAATAACTTAAGAACAGGATTGCTTTAGATAAAGAAAAAAAGGTGGTAGAAAACATAAGAAAGCATCACCCTCATAAAGAATAACTGGAAACTTTTATTCATGAAATTTACATCTATGTCTATATCTGTTTTTCCTAAAGAGCAGTGGTCCTCAACCTTTTTAGCACAAGAGACCGGTTTCATGGAAGACAGTTTTTCCATGGAATCGGGGGTAACTGGGGATGGTTTCTGGATGATTTAAGCACATTACATTTATTGTGCACTTTATTTCTGTTATTATATTGTCATATACTATAAAATAATTATACAACTCACCACAGGTAGAATCAGTGGGAGCTCTGAATTTGTTCTCCTGCGACTAGATAGTTCCATCTGGGGCTGATGGGGGACAATGACAGATCATCAGTTATTAGATTCTCATCAGCAGCCCACAACCTACATCCCTCACAGGCACAGTTCACAACAGGGTTCACACACCTATGAGAATCTAATGCCACTGCTAATCTGACAGGAGGTGGTAGAGGTGGTACAGGTGGTACAGGTGGTAATGCTAACTGCTCACCTCCGGTGCAGCCAGTTTCCTAACAGGCCACAGATAGGTAGCAGTAAGTGACCTGGGGCTTGGAGATCCCTATTACAGAGCATCCACATATGTATTTATGCACTAGGTTATGATGTACAGTTTATTTCTTCAGTGGACAGGAGACACAGGAGCCTGAAAAATACTGCACTATAATGATGAGGGTGTGGTAAAATGCAGCATTTTCTTGTCCTGTTTTGGGGGTATTCATTATTATATAATCTATCTGAAAAATTAGTTTAAAATTATGCAAGACCCCCTTTCCATAAAAATTCATGGCAGGGCATGGTGGCTCAGGCCTGTAATCCCAGCACTTTGGGAGGCCCAGGCGGGTGGATCATGAAGTCAGGAGTTCGAGACCAGCCTGACCAACATGGTAAAACTCCATCTCTACTAAAAATACAAAAATTAGCTGGGCGTGGTGGCGCACACCTGTAGTCCTAGCTACTTGGGGGGCTGAGCAGGAGAATTGCTTGAATCTGGGAGGCAGAGGTTGTAGAGAGCCAAGATCATACCACTGCACTCCAACTGCAACAGAGTGAGACTCCGACTAAAAAAAACAAAAAACAAAGAAACAAAAAATCATTAAATATGTGACCAAAGATTTGAATAGGAGAGTTTCTCTGTCACCTTTACTCAAAATTCTCCAGTGTATCTCCATTTCTCCAAGAATGAAAGATTTGTCCTCAGAGGCCTTCCAATAGCCAAGAAGGCACATGTAATTTGGGTGACCCATTGCTTTCTGACCTTGCATATTCCTCTCACCCTCTCAGTTTCAATCACACTGTCCTCCTAGCTGTTTTTCAAACACACCAGGCACATTCCCATAGGACATTTGCCCAGGAGATTCCTCTGCTTTGAGAGTTCTCTGCCTGTGGGTGGGGTTTACCTCTTTTCTGCAAGTTAGTGTTCAAATTAAAAATTACAATACCTATTAAAAATTGTACCTATTAAAAATAGCCGCCAATTAAAAATTGCCATACTAGTTTCAGCACTACTTAGCCCCTTCTTCCGGCTTTAGTTTTGTTCTATAAAATTTATCCCCTCCTGAAAGGGTGGGAAAAAATAAAATTAAATGAAATTTATCCACTCTTAACATAGTATACAATCTAATTATTATTATATTTATTCCTTATTTAATCTCTGAATGCTCTCTTTGTTCCCCACCACCAAGAATATATCCCCATAAGAGAAATAGTTAAGTAAAATTAGAAATGTATAGTTATTAATACTATAGACCACATTTTATATAGAACAATGATAAGTACACAAAATAATAATAAAAAGGAGAGTAATGTGCCTAAAGGATAGGAAATGCACAGAAATATTAACAGCGATTGTATAAGGGTTGGGACTCATTAGTATTTGCTGTAGTTCATTCGTTTTGTTTATATCATATATATTTTTATTCATTTTCAATGTTTAATAAAATGAAAATATGAGACTAATAGCTTTAAAAATATTAGCTTAATTTTGACCTTGGCAATTATACAAAAATATCAAAACAATGCCTTCCATGAATTCTAGGTAAAGATAGATACAAAAATTTTTGACAAAATGTGAAACCCACTCCTTGTTTTATGCTTTATACAAGTATGAGAATAAAAATATATTTGATAATATAAAATTATTATGGATAAATAATACTAATTGGTTAACATTACTATTATTTTCAGAAAGTATGCTTGAATACCTATTCAGCTTGAGTATGTTTTAAATTGGTGCTGTTTATTAAGACAGTATGATGCAAAATGTAAATGTCAAAATAACTATCTTTTCTATATAGCACTAAATTACAAAATAAAAAATATAGCAGAAAACAGATCCCATACACAATGGCAATCAAAAACACAAGGAAGTATTAATTTAACATGGACTAGAGTTTATATGAAGGAATAGCATTCTATAAAAACAAAAATGAAAATTGAAGAAATACAGATAAATTCAATGCATCTGATGAAAGGACTTATTTTACAAACAGGTCATTTATTCTCAGACTATTTTATAAATAATACATTCAGAGTATAGTAGTTAAAACTATACATTTTACTATTTAAGAGCATGGGCTCAAATTCTGTCTTGGTGATGTGTGAGTTTTGTAGCTGTGGGCATGAGTAGTATGGGAATATAATAGCATTTATCCCAAATTCTTGTGAAAAATAAATAAGGTAATGAATGCACAGTGTTTAGCAAAATATGTGGGCCAAAGTAGGCACTCGGTTTTCAAAATCTTATCTGCTTTTTGTTATTTTTGTAACTTGATAAAAATAAATCTATGTATTTCTTGGAAAATTAAACAGCAAGAAAAATTAAGATGCCATTGTTATTAAAATAAAGACTCCCAAAAGGGAATAAGCCATTTAAACTATTGTAAAACTAAATTAATAAAATCACAGTGATACTGGTATAAGAATTGGAAATATAAATAAAACCCAAGATATACATAAGAAACATACAATCACACACACACACGCGTGCACACACACACACAGAGAATATATTATTCATGTATTCACTTGTTCAATAATTGTTGACATACTATGTTCCAGAAATTGTGTTTGGTGCTGAAGTTTCAAATACTTCAATGAAATTTACAAAATACTGAGAATGACAGATTAGAAAAATAATCAATTGTAATACCATTTGAGGTATGGCAATCATAGTGATAATGGCAGGAATTCCATAACTTTTAAAGATCTGTAAAACAGAATTCTAATGCAAGGCATCAAAATTTCCTAACAAAAAAATGAGAGAGAAAATGGGGAGAAACTCACATTTTATGTTAGGGGTACACAAAGTGTCTCTTTGTTGCCAAATGTAAGACTGTAATTATCTCCTATCTAAAATTTGCCAGTCATTGTCCTGGAAGATTGCCTACTGCTTCTGAGGACTGGAGGAATGAGCAAGAGGAAGGTGCCTGGTAAGACGTGAGACAGGCTAACAGAGAGGGTAGGGTCATTTTTCTAATTTCTAGGTTCTGAGACAAGGAATCAATAATATGTCCTCAAGCCCTGAAATTGAGGACCATGGAGGAAAATGTGAACCATGGACTTGCTAGAAGGCACCATAGGTTAAGAATACACAAAGGAGAGCACTGTTGATCAAGACTGTGAGCTGGAGCTCAGAAACATATGAGGCTTAATCATCTAAGGGATTCAAGGAACCTACAAAAACTAGGCGAGTTAGATGGCGAACACTCATTGAAATTAAAACACTTACAAGGGGTTAAATTCTCTTTAAAACACATTAAGACAATCAAGGAGTGAATATCTTTTTTGTCAGCCAAATAAGGAACTATGTTTTCCTCTCTCTGGAGCATGTGTCTGAGACAAGATGAAGCTCCCAAACCTTGCACCTCCTGTGCAACTAGAACCAGAGGTGATCTGAATTGGGAATATTGGAGATGAGCTTAGAATCTGATATGAGGACAAAACTAGATGAATATTAACCACTGTTAAAATGAAAGTTGAACAAAAGCCTATGGAATATAGTTAAACTTCCATTAAATGGTTTATTCTTCTGCAGGAAAGGAGTGATCAACATAAATCGCAATAATTAGAAAAAATAAACATTTTGTTTGTAGCCAAAATTGAGATTCTTCAATAAGCCAATTATATGTAGATAAAACAAAGTAAAATAAACCACAAAAAAAGTTGAGTCACTTGAACTTTGATGAGACTTACAGTACTATGTTGAATGGGAGTGGTAAGTGTAGACCTTCTTGTCTTATTCCAACACTTAGGGAGAATTCTTTTGCAACTTTTGGGCATTCAGTGTAATGTTATTTTAAGATATCATCCCGATGCCAAGTTTGTTGAGGATTTTTATAATGAAAGGATGTTGGATTTTTTTCAAATACTTTTTCTGTATCTATTGAGATTATCATAATTTTTTAATACTGTTTATGTGATGAATCACATTTATTGATCTGCATATGTTGAAACATCTTTGTATCCCAGGAATGAAGCCCAATTGGCTATGATGAATTATCTTTTTGATGTGCTGCTGGATTCAGTTTGCTAGTAGTTTGTTGAGGATTTTTGTATCTGTGTTCATCAGGGATAGTGCCTGTAGTTTTCTTTTTGTTGTTGCTGTGTCCTTGCCAGACTTTGGTATCAGGATGATATTGGTTTGTAGAATGAGTTACTTTCTTGGAATAGTTTCAGTAAGATCCATACCAGCTCTTCTTTGTATGTCTAGTAGAATTGGGCTGTGGATACATTTGATCTAGGGCTTTTTCATTGCTACGTTTTTTATTACTGACTCAAATTTGTAACTCATTCAGGATTTCAGTTTCTTCCTGATTCAGTTTTGGGAGGTTGTCTCCAGGAATTTATCCACTTTCTCTAGGTTTTCTAGTTTGTGCATGTAGAGATGTTGGCAGTAGTCTCTGAGGGTCTTTTGTATATATCTGTGATATAATTTGTAATGTCACCTTTTTCATTTCTCATTGTGCTTGTTTGGATACTCTCTTTTACCTTTGTCAATCAAGCTAGCTGTCTATCTCTCCTGTTCATTCTTTCAAAAAACCAACTTTTCATTTTTTTGATCCTTTGTTTTATTTTTGATCCCAATTTCATTTAGTTCTACTCTGAACTTAGTTATTTCTTGTCTTCTGCTAGCTTTGGATTTGGTTTGTTCTTGTTTTTATAGTTATGTGTGATGTTAAGTTGTTAATTTGATATCTTTCTATCTTCTTGATGTAGGAATATAGTGCCTTAAACTTTCCTCCTAACAGCTTTTGCTGTATCCCAGAAGATCTGGTATGTTGTGCCTCTATTTTCTTTTGTTTCAAATATTATTTGATGTCTACCTTAATTTTTTTTTTTTTTTTTGCTTACCCAAAACTCATTCAGGTGCAACTTGGTTGTTGAGTTTCCATATATTCATAGTACTGAGCATCCTAATCAGAGAAATCAGGCAAAAGAATGAAAAGGCACTCAAATAGGAAAAGAGGATGTCCAGTGACCTGATTTCTGATTACAAACAATATGATTATATACCTGGACAATCATAAAGACTCTGTGAAAACAGTCTTAGACCTGATAAGCAACTTGAGTAAAGTGTTAGGATACAAAGTCAGCATGCAAAAATCAGCAGCATGTCTATACACCAATAAAATTCAAGCTGATACTTAAATCAAGAACACAATCCCACTTAGAATAGCCAAAAGACAAAATATCAAGGAATGTGTCTAACTAGGGAGGTGAAAGATCTCTACAAGGAGAATTATAAAACACATTGAGAGAAATTACAGAGGACACAAACAAATTTAAAAAAACACCCCATGCTCACAGACTGGAAGAATCAGTATTATTAAAATGTTCGTAATGCCCAAAGCAATCTAGAGATGCAATAAAATCCCTATCAAATTACTAATGTAATTTTTCACAGAATTAGGAAAAACAATTCTAAAATTCACATGGAGCCAAAAAAGAGCTAAAATAGCTAAAACAATCCTAAGCAAAATAACAAAGCTAGAACCATCACATTACCTAATTTCAAACTGTACTAAACGGGTATAGTAACTAAAACAGCATGGTATAGGTACACAACAATGTAACAGAATAGAGAGCCCAGAAACAAAGCCACACACCTACAACAAAATGATCTTTCACAAAACTGATAAAAATAAACAATGAGGAAAGGACAACCTATTTAATAAATAAGGCTGGGAAAACTGGCTATCCGTATGCAGAAGAATGAAATTGGACCCCTATCTCTCATCATATACAAAAATTAACTCAGTATGTATTAAGATTTACCTGTAAGACCCCAAACTATAAACATCCTAGAAGAAAATCTAGGAAATACTCTTCTAGACATTGGCCTAGGCAAAGAATTTATGACTAAAGACTCAAAGGCAAATGTAACAAAAATAAAAACTGACAAAATAAAACAAAAATAAAAACTGACTTAAACTGAAGAGCTTCTCCACAGCAAAAGAAACTATCAACAGTGTAAACAGGCTACCTACAGAATGGGAGAAAATATTTGCACATTATGCATCTGACAAAGGACTAATATCCAGAATCTATTAGGAATCCAAATAAATCAGCAAGAAAATATGAATAACCCCATTAAAAAGTGGACAAAAGTTATGAATAGACACTTGTTTAAATTTTTTTGAGACAGAGTTTCACTCTTGTTTCCCAGGCTAGAGTTCAATGGTGCGATCTCGGCTCACTGCAACCTTGGCCTCCTGGGTTCAAGAGATTCTCATGCCTCAGCCTCTCGAATAGCTAAGACTATAGGCACGCACCACCACTCCCGGCTAATTTTTGTATTTTTAGTAGAGACAGGGCTTCACCATGTTGACCAGGCTGGTCTCAAACTTCTGACCTCAGGTGATGCACCCACTTTGGCCTCCCAAGGTGCTGAGATTACAGGCGTGAGTTACCATGCCCAGCTGACACTTCTTAAAAGAAGATAAACAAGTGGCCAACTAACATATGAAAAAACGCTCAACCTCACTATCACAGAAATGCAAGTTAAAACCACAATGAGACACCATCTCACAAAAGCCAGAATGGCTATTATTAAAACGTAAAAACAAACAAACAAACAAAAACACATGCTAGTGAGACTACAGTGAAAAGAGAGTGCTTTTAAACTGCTGGTGGGAATGTAAATGTTCCACAGTGGGCGGGTCTATGCACACCTACCCCAAAATCTGAGGAGAGGCCAAAAAAAGAGGCTGATAAATCCAGTTTCGCCAAACGAAACATTTTATAGGGACTTGTGAACAGAAGCCATGTTTGTGTCTTGTGTCACAGGGAGACAAGATGGTGGATCCCCAGGCCATTATCTCCCAGACCCATTGCTCTTATACCATAGGGAAGGAGTAGTTCAGAAGAGATAAGTAAGACAATTGAAGTGCAATAACAGCAAGGTCGTTTTACCTAAGCGCTTACGGTTAGTACCTGCTCTAACACAGGAACAAAAGATAAACTGAAATCTTAGGGGCCTTTCTGGATTAGGAGTTAATCAGAAGCCAACATGGCAGATTAGATGGAGTTACGTTTGCCTCCACAATGAATGGGTTCGCCCACTGCGGAAAGTAGTTTGGAGACCGAAATACTACCTATTGGGGAATACATTCACTATTTGATGGGCTAAACAGAAGCCTAAACCCTAAACACAACATATCCATGTAACACACCCAGTCTTGTACCCAGTGAATCTAAAATAGGAAAGTACGGGCCTGGCTCGGTGCCTCACGCCTGTAATCCCCAAACCTTGAGAGGCCGAGGTGGGCGGATCATTTGAGGTCAGGCATTTGAGACCAGCCTGGCAAATATGGTGAAACCCTGTCTCTACTGAAAATAGAAAAAATTAGCCAGGTGTGGTAGTACACGCCTGTAATCCCAGCTACTTGGGAGGCTGAGGCAGGAGAATGGCTTGAACCCGGGAGGCAGAGGTTACAGTGAGCCAGGATAGTGCCACTGCATGGGTGACAGAGTGAGACTTGTCTCAAAAAATTAAAAAAAAAAAAAAAAAGGAAAATACAAATTAAAAGTTGATAAGTTGATGAGAAATATGAGAAATAAACTATGTGAGAATGAATACAAGTATTCTTCAGGTTAAACTTAATAGGCAATATCAGAAATAAATCATCTAGAGATGATTTACCTCACGATTTTTACCTGGTGACATTTTGCCTCCTAGGGGACTATTTGGCAATGGTTGGAGACCTTTTGGTTGTCACAAATGGAATGAAGGCTACTGGCATCTAGTGGGCAGAGACCAGGGATGCTGTTAAACACCTTACAATGCACAGAATACCCCCCAACAATAAATTATCCAGCCCTAACTGTCAATAGTGCTGAGGTTAGAAACCTTAATTTAACTCCTGCCTATTGGCACTTAAGCATTGCCAGTTGTTTAGAGGAGTTGAAAGTACTTTATCTAACTGGAACAAATTTGCTGACTCCGTCATAGGGTATTACTTTAAAAAGGCAAAGTGTATCACACAGCCAAGTACACATCTTGGTTAAAATCTGATTCCTAGCCTTTTACCCCATTTAATTAATGTGGATATAGAACATTAGAGGTCCTGTTGTGAGAAAACCTCCACTAGCCTAGCTGAGTTAGGTGCCTTTCAAGAGGCAACCGATTTTACTTTTGAGCCTCCTCTAACTTAATTTGCAATCTTGATAGTCACCTCCTGCCTTGGATAACTATTTCCAAATCTGTCAGAAATGGGCATTGACTTAGGAAGTATCCTTTTAGAGATGCGACATTTTCTCTTTGCTTCACCTAACCCCTCTTCCTACACACATCTTTTTGTATCTTCTCTTTCCATGAAAAATCCCCAGATTTCAACTTCCATCCTTTGTCATATTAAACAAAAAAAAAAAAAAAGAGGAAAATGTGGAACACCTGACGCTTTCCGAGACAAGAACATTTCTGCAGGAGCACAGAAATCAAAGGAAATGAGACATTCTATTATCTGCACAATCTGAAGTTTAATTAAAACAACTTTTCATTGCCCTATTAGAATCATGATGGGAAGGGAGGAATGAAGCACATTTCTTTATTTGCTGTCTTTATAGTGCCTAAGCTGCATGATATAACTTTTACTAACAGCTTCGAGAAAACTTGAATGCAAAGGTATTCATTGGCTTCTATGGTGAAAAACATGCTACTTAATGGAATTTACACAGCACTGTGTGTGTTTTAATGCAGATAGTGTTTAAGAGAGGAAAATGTTGTACGGAGTTTTATAATATACATTGATGTACTCTGTAATAAAGTAAAATAATCATTTTTCAACCTATTAAGGACCACGAGTCACTAAGTAATACCTGTGTATTCAGTATGCATTTCTTCATAATGAGTTTACAAAACAATAAGCTCATTTTGTCCAATTATTGGTTCTCCACACTCCCAAAATATAGTTTTGTGTATAATATAAATACACATACAACCATATATGCATATTAAATATATATAATCACATATTTGTGATACATGGTGTATGTGAATATATAATTTATGTGTGTGTATATTCTGTAAATTTGAAATGTTTAATATTTTTGCCCTCTCATTCTCTTATTCTCTCTTTGTGGTCAGAGGGGTACGAGGTAGAGAATAACTACAGAAAGTTCTCTGTAAATACCTCCACCACAGCACAGATAATATTGCTATAAACATGATTCTGTGGAACAAAATTACACAAGTGGAGCAAGAAATGTTCATAGATTTGGGAGAATTATGCTCTAGTGTTCTAAAATAAGATTTAAAAAATAAATTTAAAAGATTCTCTTGGCTCCCTTTCATTTTTTTTTTTTTATTGATTTTTAGTAGCTCTATTGAGGTATAATATATATAAAATAACCTGCACATATTTGAAATGTACAATTTAATGTTTAGACATGTATCTGTACAAGTTAAAAACTTCACTATGATCAAGAAATGAAAAAATAAATTATCCATTAGGTTTTCTCATGTCCCTTTGTAATTCCTCCCCACCGCACCCCCACCACTCCCTGCCTCCAAACTAGCCCATCTCTAGACAACAACAGATACGTTTTTTTTTTTTTTAAACTACAGATTACTTTGCATTTTCTCAAATTTTATATAAATAGAATATTTCATACATATCATGTACCCTTTTTTCTCCTCTGACTTCTTTCATTCAGTATAATTATTTTATCTATGTGATATGTTTTAGTGGGTTGTTCCTTTTTATTGCTGAGTAGTATTCCTTTCCATGGATGTAGCAATGAGTAACGAAAGTTCTAGAGTAGTCTTCTTTTCCTTATTCCTTATATAAGTGGGAAGCACTAAATATTTTACTATTTACTAGGATGTAAGAATCCTTGTGAGTTATGATTACTCATTAACTACTTAATTAGTAAATTTACCAGGAAGTAGAATTTTTGTATAGGCTCTTTTTCAAGCTGAAGTAAGTCCATTCTGTTCCTAGTTTGCTACAAAGTTTTATTAGGAATGGGTGTTAGATTTGTAAAATGCCTTTCGAGTCTATGGAGATGATTCTATGTTTTCTTCCTTTCTTAGTATTTATATGGTTTGGATCTGCCCCCATAATTCAATCACATCCCACCCAAATCTCATGTCAAATTATAATGCCCAATGGTGGAGTTAGGGCTTGGTGGGAGACAGTTGGATTATGGGGGCAGATTTTTCCCCTCAATGCTGCCCTTGTGATGGTGAATGAATACTCACAAGATCTGGTTGTTTTAACATGTGGTACCTCCCCCTCTCTCTCTTCCTCCTGCTCCGGCCATATAAGATGTGCCCGCTGTCCCTTCACCAGAAGCCATCATGCTTCCTGTACAGCCTATGGAACTGTGAGCCAATTCAACTCTTTTCTTCATAAATAATCCAGTCTCAGATATGTATCGCAATACAAAAACAGCTAATACAAGTATGTTCATAGAAGGAATTACAATGATTGATTTGTGAATGCTAAATTAACCTTGTATTCCTAATATAAAATCCATCTGGCCTTGATGTTATTTTATGTATTGTTAGATGCAATTTGCTGAGATTGTGTTAAGAACCTTTCCACGTATATTCGTAAGAGATGTTTTTCTTTTATGTCTACAGCGTTCTTTCTTTTTAACACTTGTCCGGTTTCAGTATCAAAGAAATGCTGGCATCATAGAATGAATTGAAAAATATTGCCACCTCTTCAATTTTTTAGAAGAATTTTATACAATTAGTAGAATCTCTAAAGGTTTGGCAGAAAATACTGGTGAAGCAATTTGAGCCTGGAGTTTTTTTTGTGGGGTAGTTTATCATTACTCTCCTAAGAGTCCTACACCTGTAGAAATGTATCCTATAAATGATTATTTTATACTGAATCCACTTTGAATGATTCCCTCCTTCCTCCATATTTGGGTTATGTGCTCTTTGTGTGCACAATTAGGATACTCTGCATTTACCTCTATTGTTGTAAAGTAGATATTTTTTTTGCCCTAAAATGTGATCTCCTTACAACAACTTATCCATATTTTTCCCAGGAAATAAACAATGTTTCACATATAAGGTGGCTCCCCTATAAAACTGAGAAACATACTAGGAAAAAAATGCAACTGTGACATTATTATTTTTACTGGTGGTAGCTATGATGAAGTAGAAATACTACTGAACTTAGAAGTTTTGGTTCAGTACTAGCTGTGAAAACAAATTAAGACCACCCAAATGTGTAAAAGCAGAAGCTAACTAGCTTTCCATAATATTCATAAATATTCAGAGCTTTCTATAGCAAAGGAGTCAGCCGCAATCACTTGTGTTTGGCAGAGATTCAAAGGCAAGCATGGAAATGGGAAATTGTTGTAGTGAAAACAAAGGGAAGGCTTCAAGTGTGTCCTTATTGGATGTTCTGACATAGGAAAACTGGATTTGTGTTATCTAGAATTGTGGTTGGTTTGGGGAGAATAATCAGTTTTCCTTAGTTGGTCCTGAGGTGGAAATGGGCAAAATGGAAAAGCTCTAAGTTGTTGTCCAAGTCCTGACATTCTGGGCCAATAGCTTTAGAGGCTGTGGTTTCTGGGCTGGTTGCTGCAGAAGTTTTGGGACAGAGGTTCTACTGTTATGTATGGTCTGACCATTGTTCCTGGGTATGTTCACTCTTTCATAGCTCAGCTGCCTAGCATGTGTGTGGCCCTTATGAGCACTGAACTGTTACAGAGCTAATGAGGAACTTGAAGCTCAGGGAGAATAAGGCACAAACTTAAAGTTACATGTTTAATAAAGAGTTAATTTTAAGAGTGTTGGGTTTTGATCTAGAGCAATAGTTCTCAAAGTGCAGTTTTGGCGCCAGCAGCATGAGGTAACTTGGGAAGCTGTTAGAAATGCAAATTTTGGGCTCTGCCCAAGGCCTATTGACTCTGATATGCTGGGGGTGGGGTTCAGCAATTTGTGTCTAAATAAGCCTTCCAGGTGATTGGGATGCTTACACTTATTTGATGAGTATGAGAACTGCTGATCTAGAGCTAGGTTCATTACACTGTGAAACTTTCCAGCTAGGAAAAAAGAATTCCCTAACCCTGAATATGCTCCTCTAGATGTCAATGGTATGATGGTTAGAGTAATTTTCTTAACAAAGATTAGAAATAATCACTGTGTTTTAAATGTGAGATGCTCAAGTTCTTGCAAGGGATTTGAATAAATTGAGCTTTATTAGGACTGATAAAATAAGGATACTTATATCCCTAAAGAACAGTTAAGTCTGAACATGCGATAAATCAAAGGAAATTCTAGGCTTGGAATCTGCAGATGCCATTAATTAGTAGATGAGGTGCTTGGCATTTAGATTGAGTTAGAATCTTAATTTGGGGGAAGTGACATTTGATACAGAATGCTGGCCCTTCAGAAACAGAGAAACCTTGCATGTCCCAACCACTCATTAAAAAAAAAAAAAAAAAAAAAAAAGGAAAACAATACAATTAGAGGGCATCAAGTCTTTCATTCTTTTAAAGATAGAACCCCATTTCACAGACTTCAGTTTCACAAAGACAGTGTATTAGATGCTTTACATACAATTAGAGGTGATTTAGTCAGAAAATGGAAGCTGTTAATACGAGACAAAAAAAAATTTTAAATTGAAACATACATATCAAAATATAAGACTAAAATATATTAAAATGTTCTAATAATACAGCATTAGAATAGAAAAAATATTCTAATGCAGGTCCACTTAATAAGTATTGAGACGTTTGCTGAAATCAATCATATCTCATAACCAGGAAAATAGTAGTAAAGCAGTAGGACTGTGATATGGCTTTGTCTCATGTGCTTTACATATGATTGATATGTAAGCACACACACATGTACATGTACATATAAATGTATATATACACATATGTATTAATATGTGATATATGTGTGTGTGTGTATATATATATTATGTTTGTGTGTGTATTCCCCAAATTATTTCCCTACAAGGTGTTAGCAACATATCTGATAGTGGAAGCCTGTATGCCTTATTTTAAATGGGGAAAAATGTGTTTTCAACCTATCCAAAAGCCCAACAAATTATCCATGATATTATATACTTTACCCCCTTATTTAGCAATCCACAAAATATTTCTGCTTAATATTATATATTTGAATCATCATTACTAATTTAATCTATACTTTAAAATCCCTTTAATGAATATGTTTGCATAGTGTGTAATGATTATGTACAATATATAAAACAAATTGCATTTTTATTTTGGTATTCACTTCTCAGAATGCACAGACTTTGTGATTTACAGGAGTTTTTCTAAGGATTTGACCTTTCTACATTCTTGGATTCACTTACACTAACCATTTTATATTTTATATAATACTGTGGGGAAGATGATAGTGTCACCTTTGTCGACAACTTGACCTCAATACACAACCAAAGACATTATCCTAATCAGGGAGCAGCTGAGAAACTAGTGCAAAACCCTCTATATCCTTCCATCCAACTCATGCCCAACTCATACGTTTTACTGGCTCACACAAGCGTATTCCTTAGAGTAGGGTTTGGATTTTAGAATCAGATGTTGAATTTTGTGTAAAATATTTCTTCAAGTCTTTATATTCCAAACTTTAAATTCAAAGAACATGCATCCTTTCAGTTGGAGATGGACAGAAAAAAAGGGCACATAAATATATGTTGTATACACACATGGATATTTGTGTATATATCTCATGTATGTATATGTGCACATCTATGTCCATATATATGTACATTTGAGGATATATCTATATATATACACAGTTGTTCATGGTTTCTATTTATAGATTACATAATGAGGTAGATAAATAGTAAATAAATATGTGATTGTACATTATCTTTACAAGGTACCACCTCTAATATGCTAGACAAAGGAGCCAGTGAAAATAATTCCCTTTAAAAGATTATAGTTTAATTAGGAGAGAGAGCATATAAACAGACAAGGTATCTGACATAAATATTTAATTATCAAATAAAGAGATAAATATACCAACACATTGAAACTAATATAAATCTTAACAACTAATAATGTACAGCAATAAATGTATTAACATTGTATTGTGGTGTTATAGCAACACCAGGAAGGGATCCCTTGCACAATAATTCAAGATGTTAGTGAAAGTTGCATGATGAAGGCAATGGGTGAACAAAAAGGAATGAGGCATATGGAGAAGATAAAGAAATCTCCAACAGAAAGAGCAGTAAATAGAAAAGACAGAGATAAGAGAAAGATGAACTGCAGAAAATGTAGGTAATTGGTAAATCAGGATTTCTAAAGCATAGACTACAAGACAGAGAGTGTCAAATGATGCATTGCTGAGGTAGAAAAAGGTCTGTTTATAGTGGATCTTATATCTATTTTAATACAATGAGTCTTATATCTATTTAATCATGCTCTGTTGGTGGCAAGAAATCTTTGGAGAGAAGAGCACCAGTTGAAAAGACAGTGTAGTGATTCCTGAGATGAGTTTCAAGGTTCAGAACTAAGGAAACAGAAGTAGGAGCATTGTGTAAGGAGAAAAGTTCAAATAACACTTAGGAGGAAAGTCACTAGGACTTGACAAGTATGTATGTGTGTACGTGAGGGGAAGGGTTAATGGCTGACAAAAGGCCCCCAGATTTCTAGGGGAATATTGATAATATAAGAGAAGAAACCAGTTTGAGAGGGGAAGGATGAGTTGATTTCAAAACTATATCTAGTTTCAAATAAGAAACAGATGAGCCCTTCAAGACAATGTCTGGTGTCCAAAAGTACAGTTTGGAAATTTAATTATTTAGTAATGAGAGACAGAAAGCCTGAGGGGAAACACTAGTTGTTTCACTCTCTTGCAGGCTAACTATGGGCAAGTGGTTTAGTTTCTCGAAGCCTTATTTAGATTTTCCCCCATAAAATGAAGTACAATTTGTTGTCCTCTTATAAAGATAAAATGAGATCATTTCTATAAAAGTGTTGTTTAAACTCTATGTTTTCCAAGAGTAAAGTCATGTTATCATCAGATTAAACAAGGCTCTGGCAGCTACATGCCAAATTAATACTTGTTGGTCCTGCTAATTTATCAATGGTTGTATATGTAACCTTTAAGATAGGCTAAAATAAGGCAAAAAAAATGGCTTCAACATCAGATATGTTCCCTTAAACAGAAAAGGCAGATAACCACAAAGTCAAATATCTTTTAAGACCATGGAACTTAATTAGTAAGTCTACTTTGGGAATAGTAGAATATCCTAGTAGACCCATGTGTCTTCTACTGCATGAAAACCTAGGCCTACTATAAAAAAGTACTGGAAGAAAACTGGGACTAAGATATAAAAATTAAGATTCTGAAACAAAGGAAAGGCAGGAGTACTTATAGCAGATATTTAGAGACAGCAGATAAGTATGGCAGATACTCATAAAAATTTTTCCATATGGCAGATACTGACACTATGACTAAGATGTTCCTGGAAAATCAATTTACTATTATTAAAAAAAGAAGACTTTTGATTGTAAGCTATCCTTTTATTGTTCTCTGACAATGCCCAAAAAGAAAACATCTTAACGTTCATGAAAGTAAAGCCCATAAAGCACAAGAAGTTTCAGCATGTCCTTTGCGGAATGAGCAAGAAGCTCATTCCCTCCCCTCCCCTCCCGCCCCCTCCTCTCCCCTCCACTCCCCTCCCCTCCCTTTCCCTTCTCTTTCTCCATCAATAGTCACTGATGGAAAAGAAACCTCCATTCCAGGCCATGAATGATGGTAGGAAGAGTGAGAAGACTAGTGGCAACTGTGAATAGAGTAGGGAGCAGGAGCCACATTCTGAAGCTATTTAACAGCAAAAGAGAAAAATCACTAGACACTCTAGGTGAAGAGTAACAGTGAAGAGTAGCTGCCAGAGCCTTGTTTAATCTGATGATAATATGGCTTTACTCTTGGAAAACATGGAGTTTAAAGTGAGGAGAATAAGGTATAGGAAAAGGCAATAAAGAGGGTTAGGTGTTCCAGTGACATTGTGAGAGAGAGACTGAGGGTAAAATTATAATCCACATGCTCGACTGCACTCCTTTCATTCTCAATAAAGTAGTTCTATTATATATATATTCACAATTGTTCACCCATTGACACATTCCAAATGAGTAAGAAGACCTTCTATTTGTTTTGAAAGCACATGACACCAAAATTACCAGATGAGAATTCAGATCTTCTAGTTCTAATGAACCAAGCAAATTCAGAAATATCTCCTGATGAGGCAACTGAACTCTGTTATTACAAATATGAGTGGCTTACGCCTATAATCCTGGCACTTTGAGGGTCCAAAGTGGGAGGAATGCTTGAGCCCAGGAGTTCAAAATCAATCTGGGCAACATAGTGAGACCTCATCTCTACAAAAAAAATTTAAAAATAAGCCAGGCATGGTGGTGAATACATATGTACATTTAAGGACATATGTATATATACACAGGTGTTCATGGTTTCTATTTGTAAATTACATAAAGAGGTAGATAATAGTAAATAAATATGTGGTTGTACATTATCTCTACAAGGAACCACCTTTAATGTGCTAGACAAATGCGCTAGTCCCAGTTACTTGGGAGGTGGAGGCAGGAAGATCCTTTGAGCCTAAAAGGTTGAGGCTGCAGTGAGCTCTGATTGCACCAATGTACTCGAGCCTAGGCAACAGAGCCAAATCCCGTCTCAGAAATAACTAACTAACTAACTAAATAAATAAATAGAAACAATGAGTGTATTAATCATTTGGTTTCCAACTCTCTTAGGAATTAACATGCTATGGAAGAACAAACATTTGTTCAGTATATAATATCTGCAATATGGGCACTAGTAATGATGTAGGAGTAAAAATATAAGTATTTTTTCTCACTACATATTTTTCCTACCCCTCCTCTTACCATACTTCAAGCCAAACGTCAAATGGGAAAGCTACTTGCTGGCAATGGGATCTTTGCATTCAAATGTGTCTAGTTTATCTTGGTTTCCACAGACTTGCCCAGTGTAGGAAAAGAGATCTTTATTTCCAGATAAAGAGAAATGCCAGTTCAAAGAAAGAGAAAAACCAACTCGAAAGGAAATGACAATAAATGATACAATGGAAGAACACTATTTTGAACTGAACTTGCAAATTAATATTCAAAAGCATGAATCATGTTCTGTGTAGAAGGAAAATAAAAGGAATATGTAATTGTTTTGATAAATTCAAATGCTTTAATAAAATTAAATACTTTTTAATAAAATAAATTTATGTTACAATAAAGACATATAGTTCCTTCAAATAATAAAGAATAAAAAAATCTTAAATTAACTATCAGAACGATACTTAATGGTAAATCACTAGGATATTAATTAAATACAATAAAAGAATAGAAAGAATACTACAATCACCACTGTAATTGAAGTGAGTTGGCTATTGCAAAGGCAACAATAGCATAAATGATCAGAATGGAGGACTTCAAATCATTTTCTGCAGTGGATAAAATTTTTGACTAAGAGTAATATCTGTAAAACAATGGCAGAATTCAGAAAATTTTCAATAATATATTTTATTATTTTAAATTGATAATTTTAGACCATTATTTGAAAATATCTGGTGTATAATGAAAATGGGCAAAAATTAAAAAATGAGAAATAATTTCACAAAATGTGCACAATGTTAGAAATACACCACATTAGTCAGCATAAATATTACAAAAGTAAATGGAGAGATAATGCTTTTGCACAGGAAGACAATATACTAACAGTGGCATTTTTTTCAAAATAATTTATATATTTAACAAAATTAAAAAACATTTTGTTTTACATTGTTTTTAAATTAAGTTCATATGGACTTATGTATATGGAAAAATATATTTTTTTTTTTTTAAGACGGAGTCTGGCTCTGTGGCCCAGGCTAGAGTGCAGTGGCCGGACCTCAGCTCACCGCAAGCTCCGCCTCCTGGGTTTACGCCATTCTCCTGCCTCAGCCTCCCGAGTAGCTGGGACTACAGGCACCCGCCACCTCGCCCGGCTAGTTTTTTTGTATTTTTTAGTAGAGACGGGGTTTCACCGTATTAGCCAGGATAGTCTCGATCTCCTGACCTCGTGATCCGCCCGTCTCGGCCTCCCAAAGTGCTGGGATTACAGGCTTGAGCCACCATGCCCGGCCGGAAAAATATTTTTAACTTAAAAAGAGAGAAGGAGAGATTGGCCTGTTACAGAAACATGATATAAAGTGACAAAAACTTAAATTATGTTGTAGTAGCAGAGAAATAGGCACTTAACGGTATATGTAAGAAAACACTAACTTGTAAAAAATAAATTATATAATAAAGGTGGTAGTCAAATTAATAATTAAAAATATTATTTTGTAAATGATATATGGAAATGGGACTAAGTTTTTGTTAAAAATAAAAGTAGGTGCCTAAATCATACTATATTTAAAAATTAATTATGGATTCATTTTATTTTTATTTTTTGAAATTTAATAATGTACCAAAACTATAGAAGATTATTTATACAACTCTGATCTTTAGAATCATATCAAATAACTTTGTTTTTAAATTCTGTATAAAATACATTAATAATATTAGAAAAATTATAAAGCAAGCATATTTGAAACTATTTAAAACATGTATATAAAATACTTGCATATATATGTATATGTGTATGATACATGTACATACCCATTATATATATGCATGTATATATGTATTTATATATATAAAAACATATATCAAGCATATCTGTAAACCACTCAACTCACCAGTTGCCAGAAGTATGATCATTTACCTTAAGATTAGCAAAGATCAAATTTCACATTGCATGCTTCTATCAAAATATCTCAGGTAACCCGAAAATACATACACCTACCATGTACCCACAAAAATTTTTGAAGCTTTTAAAAAATTAATAATTTTGAAGAAATATAATGAAAGATGTAAAGGAAAGAGACCCCTAAAGAAAATAAAAATTGGCATTTTTTTCTGGATGGCCATTAATGCTAACTACCAAGAGATTTAAAAGAGATAAGATTTGAAATCTTGATGTGACTTTAAAAAATTTAAGGAAAATAATTTGACGAATGCATTGTGAAATTACAATAGTTAAAAAAACAAAACAAAAAAAAAAAAAAAAAAACAAGAAATAACTGAAAGGGCTGGTATAGTAGATTGGTGCAATGATTGATGGATTATGGGCCAGGTGCAGTGGCTCACGTCTAATCCCAGCACTTTGGGAAGCCTAGGCAGGAGGACTGCCTGAGCCCAGGTGTCTGAGACCAGCCTGGGCAACATAATGAGATCCTGTCTCTACAATAAATAAATAAATGAGAATTATGGATTATGGTTTACCAACACAAATAAATACCCTTGAATCTTTTATAAAATTAATGACCTAGAGGAATATATGAAACTAATAGTAAAGAAAACCTATTTGGTTCTGTGGCAAATGTATACGCAGCCTTAGAAAGACTCCTCTTCTGTAAAGTGTGCAGTGAGTAGGTAGGTACTGGTAAGATAATTTAAGAAGTCATGATAATTTAAAGAGGGAATATAGCAAACAATAACACATATTTTTGAAACATTTTGTTTACATTTTTAAAAATGTATGAATATTCATTTTGTCAATATTTTTATTTATTGCCAAGATTTTGTTACTGAGTATCATCTCTCCTCAATTGGACTTTCTGTTTTCTTTCTCCTCTAAACAATGTAAAGGTCAGAATGCTAGGAGACAACAAGTGACTCTGACTGAGAAAGCTGAGCAAAGTTTTAAAAGGCTGCAGATGATATTACTATTCCCGTTGAGCAGCAGTCACCCTTCCTGTAAGAGAATTACACCTCCACCATCCTCTCACCTATACACACCCTCCAACCACACCCCAGAGTTCTATCCCTCAAGAGGCCTTCTTTTGGGAGAAGAACATGTCCCTGCCCCTTTGGCAGGGTACACTACACCCTGACACACTCATGACATGGGACAGGAGAAGTCAGAACTGAATGAAAGCTTTTTTTTTTTTTGAGACGGAGTCTCACTCTGTTGCCCAGGCTGGAGTGCAGTGGCGCGATTTCCGCTCACTGCAAGTTCCTCCTCCTGGGTTGACGTCATTCTCCCGCCTCAGACTCCCGAATACCTGGGACTACAGGCGCCCCCCGCCACCGCGCCTGGCTAATTTTTTTTTTTTTTTTTTTTTTTTTTTTTTAGTACAGACGGGGTTTCACCGTGTTAGACAGGATGGTCTCTATATCCTGACCTCCTGATCCGCCCGCCTCGGCCTCCCAAAGTGTGAATGAAAGCTTTAAGAGCACTGCTTGTTTCTGGCAGCTGAGGTTCTTCCTCTCCGCCTCAGAAGTGGCATATTCCACATAGGGGCTGCCTCTTCAGTCTAGACCCATCCTCTTCAAGAAGAGAAGATGGGTGGAGCAGAGCTGCCACCGACCTCCAGTGATTTCCACACAATGTAAGTGAAAAACTATTGTTAAAAGACACTAAAGTGTGGGGGTAGTTTTTATCTCAGCATAACCCAGTGGAAGCTGATTAATGCAGGTCTAGTTACCAAGGTGTGGGCAGAGGAGAGGGAAACCACACTGAGGAGCGTACTGTCCATAGGCCAGACCGTAGTGGACGCCAGGGCTCAGAACCGGAGCTGTGGGGACTGGGCTGCCAGAGCAGTGTTTGAGGGGTGCAGCCAGTTGTCTTCCCGTCACCTCCCCAGCAGCTTCACAAGTAGGAGCCTCAGTAATGAATGAAGAGTTTTGCTTTTACTGACTGGTTGTTTTACATTATGTAATGGGGTCTGTGAATTAATGCAGAGTTCGTACTGCCTTTTTTTTTTTTTAAATCTTTGAATAAACCTATTTCAAGATGGTGTCGGAAGGACAGCAGAGCACTCAGGTGGGAGGGACGGGTAAACTAAAACGTTATTACTTTAAGCAAATAGCAATAGAAAATCAGCCTTATAACCAAAGAAGACTAAATGTAACCAAAACTCAATAAAATGTAACCGGAAGCTCGTAAGACCACAGGAAGCCCAGTCAGCGGAGTCGGAAGGGAGACGCCCGGGAGCCTGCAGTGTAAGCAAGGCCAGGCGCAGTGGCTCACGCCTATAATCCCAGCACTTCTGGAGGCCCTCGGGGGCGGGTAACCTAAGGTCTGGAGTTCGAAACCAGCCTGGTCAACATAGTCAAAACCAGTCTCTTCGAAAAATACAAAAATTAGCCAGGTGTGGTGGCGCACGCCTATAATCCCAGCTGCTTGGAAAGCTGAGACTGGAGAATTGCTGGAACCCGGAGGCGAGACTGCAGTGAGCCGAGATTGCACCACTGCCCTCCAGCCTGGGTGCCAGAGTGAGACTCCATCTCAAAAAAAAAAAAAAAAAGAATTAAGCAAATATCACAGCAAAAGCAGCCTTAAGTAGGTATAAAAGAACTAACAATAGAAGACAACATGTAACCAAGGCTCACCAGACCTCAGGAAGAATCATCACTGGAGTCGGAAGGCGGACGCCCGGGGTCCTGCAGTTGGAGTTGGGGCGGCCCCCAGCACACGACCACAGCAGCGTTCAGCTCTTCTTTCGTGTAAGCTCCTTCTATTAAATCCAATTATTACTTTGGGCACCCTCTGTTGTTTGCTCAGGAGGGCCCTTCCGAGCAAGCAACTTTGAAAGAATCGCTCCGGGAGCTGTGTTCCTGGAGCATCGTTCCGAAACGTGCTCCGGGACTTGAACAATCGTTCCGGGAGCCGTGTCCCAGGACTTGTTCCAGGACTTGAGTTAATTTCTAGGCTTTTAGCCAAATCTTACACAAGTCGTTTACCTTTTCACCTCAGGTGGCCCGGCCTCTTACAGATGGAGGCATATTTTAAAATGGCGTTAGTGTGGCCAATTTTTCTCTTCCTACAAAACCTTAGAGAAAAACCTGAAACTAGCTTACCCTCAGAATATATAAAGAAAATTTAGGGTTTGTATTTTAATATTAGCATCATTCTTGTATTCATTTGGTGTTCCAGCCCTTCTATTATTTATATTTTTTTCTTTTAAAAAATTATTATATACAAGCACGCATTGTTTAAGGTCGATATAAGCTTTGTAATGGACTTAAAGTGTGTTTTATAACAAGTGATGTATATGAACATATAAACACATCAAAAATAAAGTATGTGATTATGGAGTGCTTTTATAAGACACATGTACTTTTAAGTCACACACTGGATACTCCATAATCACATACTCCCGAGTAGCTAGGACTGCGGGTGAGAGCTACCATGCTGGGCTTTATATACATTTAATGATTTCAAAAACCCTGAGATCGATGTTATTATACCAATATATTAGATGAGGAAATCCATTCTTATAGATGTTAATGAGCTTGCCCAAGACGGTGGCCACCAAGCAGGTGGCAGAAAGGGAGAAGACTCAAGGATTTCTGATTCCAAAAGTTCTCTCTTGACATCAGGATTCTTAATTGTCCAACTCTTTACTATATATGTGAAGCTGATTATGATTGAAGGTCAGTGGTGGTAATAACCTCATGTAATGACAACTAAGAGCCATCAGGTACCTTTGAATATGTTATATTATATTTTTCTCTAGTCTATGCTATTTTGTGCCTTTAAATTAAAGCCCTTTAACATCGCATGTAACCCATCACAAAACCAAATATTCTTGGGTACCCCTAACATGTTTTCCCAAGTGCTTTGATCACAGAGTTTCAAAGCCATGCCAAGTTTTCCTCTGATTGCATGGCATGAAGCCCTTAGTAGCTTTTATTTTTGTCTTTATGCAAATAAACAAATTCCTGGAACAGGAAAGCAAATCAAAGATGAAAGCCCGTTTATAAGAATGCCAAAACAACTTGTTGTTTATCCTTGTTCCTATCATTCTTCTTTTAATTCTTCACAGATAGAAACAATGACACTGACTGGAAGTAATTTAGGCAGAATATTAGATAGAAATAACAAGCAGATAGATGGCTTTGCAGAACAAATGTATAAATCTTCATAAGTCTAATGTTTGATTGATCTCAACCAAATTATTAGCTAGCATAAATTGAGTTTACAAATGTCAGGCATTTTACTGAGCATTATATACATTATATACGTTATTTGATCATGTTTACAGAAACAGTGAAAAGCAGTTACCATTGTTATTAGCATTTTACAGGTGAGGAAACAGAGTGGGATATACATCATTATCTGTCCAAAATAATGCAACTAGGAATTGGCATTGTCAGAACTCAAGCACAGACAGTATGTCAGAATTTATATTATTATGACATCCAGCTCATCTGTACTTGAACTGAGACACTATCACTCTGTTCTCATACTGCTATAAAGATACTGTCTGAGACTGGGTAATTTATAAAGGAAAGAGGTTTAATTGATTCACAGTTCCCCATGGCTGGGGAGGCCTCAGGAAACTTACATTTATGGTAGAAGGTGAAGGGGAAGCAAGGCACATTTTACATGGTGGCAGGAGAAAGAGAGTGGGAAGGGGGAAGCACCAGATATTTATCAAACAACCAGATCTCATGAAAACTCACTATCACGAGAAGAGCATGGGGGAAATATGCCCCCTTGATGCAATGACCTCCCACCAGCTGCCTCCTTTGACACATGGGGATTACAATTCGAGACGAGATTTGAGTGGGAACACAGAGCTAAATTATGTCAAACACCTTATTAAGACATATATGTAACCCAGAGGGCATATTATTGTCTCAGAAGGGAGTGAATTAAATAATGTGTTTAGTACCTCTACTTTTCCATTGTTTTTCTCAAAATGTCATCTTAGAAAGTTCAACTTTATTCTGTTTTTAATTAGCTTAGTAAATCTATCATTTCCTTCATTTCATTTCCTTTCCAAGGCACATGATTAAATTTATCATTTCTACAACTGTTAATATAGATGTAGAGATCTAGATTTCTTTAGATTCTTGATGTGTCAGTTAAAATTAAAAGTCTTCCTCATCTACTTTTCCAGTGATTAGTTCTGATATTTTGAACTGTCAGCCTCTTTTATGTGCTTTGCCATAAAAATTTATTCAGAAGTGAGTCAACAGTGGAAGACTGAAAACTTTTATTGGATGGTTTTGGAAACAATTTCTCTTTCTCTCTCTCCTCTCTCTTTTTGTCTACTGAGAATACTTATTCTTAGTTGATGCTGTCAACCATCTTACAAACACAAAGATAAAAATAAAATCAGTAATCAAGACAGTCTGGTATTGATAAAAGAAAGGATTAATAGATCAATGGAACAATACAGAGCCCAGAAATATGCCCATATAAATACAGTTGACCATTGAACACCATGGGTTTCAATAGTGTGGATCTGCTTATATATGAAATTTTTCTGCCTCTGCTACCCCTGAGAGAGCAAAACCAAACCCTCCCCTTCCTCCTCCATCTCAGCCATCTCAATGTGAAGATGATGAGAATGAAAACCTTTATGATGATCCACTTCTACTTAATGAAAAATAAATATATTTTCTTTTTCTTATGATTTTCTTATAATTTACTTTTCTCTAGCTTACTTTATTGTAATATTGTAATATGCATTATATGCATATAACATACAAAATATGTGTTAATGAACTGTTTATGTTGTCAGTCAGGCTTCTGGTCAACAGTAAGCCATTAGCAGTTAAGTTTTGAGGAGTCAAAAGTTACAAGTGGATTTTTTCATTGCATGGAGGTTAGCAACTGTCATGAGAGGGACCCAGTGAGAGGTAATTGAAACAGAAGGGCAGTTATCCTCATGTTATTCTCATGATAACGAGTTCTTATGAGATCTGATGGTTTTATAAGGGATTTTTTTTTTTTCTTTGCTTGGCACTTCTCTTTCCTGCCACCTTGTTAAGAACAACGTGCTTACTTCCCCTGCCACCATGATTGTAAGTTTCTGGAGACCTCCCCAACTATGCAGAGCTGTGAGTCAATTAAACATCTTTTCTGTTTTTTTTTTTTTTTTTTTTTTTTTGAGATGGAGTCTCGCTATATCACCCAGGGTGCAGTGGTGCAGTGGCAGTATCTTGGCTCACTTCAAGCTCCACCTCCGGGGTTCATACCATTATCCCGTCTCAGCCTCCTGAGTAGCTGGGACTACAGGCATCTGCCACCAAGCCTGGCTAATATTTGGTATTTTTAGTAGAGACGGGGTTTCACCGTGTTAGCCAGGATGGCCTCCATCTCCTGACCTCGTGATCTGCCCGCCTCGGCCTCCCAAAGTGCTGAGATTAGAGGCATGAGCCACTGTGCCAGGCCAACATCTTTTCTTTATAAATTACTCAGTCTTGGATATGCCTTATAGCAACATGAGAATAAACTGATACAGTAAATTCATACCGGGAGTGGGGTGTTGCTATAAAGATACCTGAAAATGTGGATGTGACTTTGGAACTGGGTAACAGGTAGAGGTTGGAACATTTTGGAAGGCTCAGAAGAAGATAAGGAAATGTGGGAAAATTTGCAACTTTCTAGAGACTTGGAGGGCTCAGAAGACAGAAAGATGTGGGAAACTTTGGAACTTCCTAGAGTCTTCTTGAGTAGCTTTGACCAAAATGATTGTAGTAATGTGGACACTGAGGTCCAGGCTAAGGAGTCTCAGAGGGAGATAAGGAACTTGTTGGGAACTGGAGTAAAGGTCACTCTTGCTATGCAAAGAGACTGGTGGCATTTTGCCACTACCCTAGAGATCTGTGGAACTTTGAACTTAGGAGAGATGATTTAGGGTATCTGGCAGACGAAATGTCTACAGGGAAAGCCTTCAGAGAAAGTAGAGCATAAAAGTTTGGAAAATTTACAACCTAATGATGTATTGGAAAAGAAAACCCCATTTTGGAGAGAAATTGAAGCTGGCTACAAAAATTTGCATAAGTAATGAGGAGCTGAATGTTAATCACCAAGATAATGGGGAAAATGTCTCCAGGGCATGTCAGAGACTTTTGTAACAGCCCCTTTCATCACAGGCCCAGAGGCCTCGGAGGGAAAAATTATTTCATGGGCCAAGCCCAGGGTCCCCCTGCTCTGTGCAGCCATGTGACATGCTGCCTTAAATCCCAGGTGCTTCAGCTCCAATCATGGCTAAAAGGGATCAATTTACAGCTCAGGCCATTCCTTCAGAGGGTGCAAGGCCCAAGCATGGGCAGTGTTCAGATGGTGTTGGCCCTGCAGGTGCAGAGAAGTCAATAATTGAGGTTTGGGTATGAAAATGTGTGAATGACCAGGCAGAAGTTTGCTGCAGCGGCAGGGCCCTCATGAAAAACCTCTGCTAGGGCAGTGTGGAAGGGAAATGTGGGATTGAAGCCACCACACAGAGTCCCTAATAGGGCACGGCCTAGTGGAGCAGTAGGAAGAGGGCCACTGTCTTCCAGACCCCACAGTGGTAGATCCACTGATAGTTTGCACCATGCACCTGGTAAAGCCACAGACACTCAACATCAGCTCAAGAAGGCAGGCAGGAGGGGGTTGTATCCTGCAAAGCCACAAGGGCAGAGATGCCCAAGGCCATGGGAGCCTACTTCTTGCATCAGTGAGCCCTGGATGTGAGGCATGTAGTCAAAGGAGATCATTTTGGAATGTTAAGGCTTAATGACTGCCTTCTTGGATTTCAGACTTGCATGGCACCTGCAGGTCCTTTGTTTGGGCCAATTTCTCCCATTTGGATCAGGTGTATTTACCCAATGCCTGTAACCCCATTGTATCTGAGAATTAACTAACTTGCTTTTGATTTTACATGTTCATAGGCAGAAGGGACTTGTCTCAGTTGTAACTTTGGACATGGAATTTTGTGTTGATGCTGGAATGAGTTAAGACTTTGGGAGACTGTTGAAAGGCCATGATTGTGTTTGCAATGGGAGGACATGAGGTTTAGGAAAATACTCTGAAGGAAACTATAATAGTGAATAAATGTCATTATACATTTGTACAAATCCATAGAATGTTCAACACTCAAGAGTTAATGCTAACTTAAATGATAGACTTTGGATGATTACGATGTATCACCTAAAATATATCATGTATATTATGATGTATCATATTTAAAATATCGTATGTAGAACACCTGGTAGTGTGCCAGTTGCTAAACAAATAAATATCACATTTAATGGACGAAAAGAAATTCCATCTCCAGTAATCTCCTCCAACTAAGTCCACCTGGCTCCAGACATGCCCTTTCTTGTGGCATGGATTTTGACACTTAAGAGTCATATTGGTTTATATTTTTCCTTTGATAGTATTTTCAGGGACTAAGCTTGTTTTGTCTCTAGTAAATAGTATTCTTTTTGAGAGGAACTTGGCTTTCCCTGTACTGTAAGCTATCATGACACTCAAAACAAGGTTCTTTAGAGAGAAAACTTGATAAATCACTGTTTCTTTACAAATAAATATATAATGTGAGAATATTGCACACAAGAGTAAAGCAAGCCCAAAGAGATTCAGAAAAATACCTTTTTTACCCAGTGGTGTTAATTGCTCTCAAGTTTACTAACTGTCATGCCCCTGAAATCCTATTGTTAACTTGAGATTTCCTAGTCGTTGTGAAATTGTAGAGAAAAAAGAAGAAACATATTTTTAGCAATTACTGTGCACTGGGTGCTGGTGTATGCCATAATATATTTGACACGTTTTAACTCCCAGAACATTAATTTTTTATATACACAATCATTCAACAGATATTTATGAGCCAAAGACGTTGTGCTAGACCCTGATAAGCTGCTGTCTGTATGTTGCCATGTTATTTAAATTAGCAAGTAATTATGTGATAAGTATTGTGTAATTATTGTTTCTATTTACATAAAGAAAGAGAAATTAAGTCATTTGCACCTTGTCATACAAACCATACGTGGTAAACTATTTCTTTTTTGCATTGAAAAAGCAAACTCTCAAATTTATGCATTCATCTATTATTGATACACAGTATTCATACATAGTTATGGAGCACATGTAATATTTTGTTACATACATAGTATGTGTAATGATCAAGTCAGGATATTTGGGGTTTCCATAACCTGGAGTAGTTATCATTTCTATGTGTTAGAAACATTTTAAGTCTCTCTTCCAACTATATTGGAATATACAATATATTGTTAAATATAGCCACCCTACTCTGTTATCAAACATTAGAACTTATTCCTTCTATCTTTGTGATATGGTTTGGCTATGTCCCCACCCAAATCTCATCTTGCATTCCCACATGGCTAAACTCTCTTTATACTCCTTCACCTCACAGGCCCTTTGGTATCTTATCACTCTACTCTCTACTTCATGAATTCAACTTTTTTAGCTCCCGCATATAAGTGAGAAAACATAATATTTTTCTTTCTGTGCCTGGCTTAGTTCACTTAACACAATGACTTCCAGTTCCATCCATGCTGCTCCAAAGACATGATATCATTCCTTTGTAATGGCTGAACAGTATTCTATTGTGTGTATATGCCAAGTTTTCTTTTTTCATTCCTCTGTTGATGGGCACTCGGATTGATTCCATGCCTTTGCTATTGTGAATAATGTTACAATACATATGGCGGTGCAAGTATCCCTTTGATACATGAATTTCTCTTCTTTTAGATACATACCCAGTAGTGAGATTGCTGAATAGTATGGTAGTTCTATGTATAATTTTATGAGAAATCACCATTATGTTTTCTATGGTGCTTTACTAATTTACATTCCCTCCAAAAATGTATAATAGTTCCTTTTTCTCTACATCCTCACCAACATCTGTTGTTTTTTGTCTTCTTAATAATAATTATTCTAACTGGGATAAGATTATGTCTCATTGTGGTTTTCGTTTGCATTTCACTGATTATTAGTGATGTTGGGCATTTTTTTTCATATACCTGTTGACCATTTGTAGGTCTCCTTTGGAGAAATGTTTATTCATGTCCTGTGCCCCCTTTTTGATGAGACTATATTATTTTTTTTCCTGTTGAGTTGAGTTCCCTGTATATTCCAGATATTAGTTCCCTGCTTAATGAATTGTTTGCAAATATTGTCTCTCATTCATCAGATTGTCTGTTCAATCTGTTGTTACCATTGCTATGCAGAAGCGTTTTAGTCTAATATAGTCCCATAGTAATTATGGCCTCATAATAGGAGTTTGGGAGTATTCCCTCCTCTTCTGTGTTTTGGAATAGTTTGAAGAGTATTAGCATTAGTTCTTCCTTGTAAGTTTAGCAGATTTCAATGGTAAAGGCATCTGGTCCTGAACTTTTCATTGTTGGAAGGTTTTTTTCATTATTATTACCAATTCAATATCATTACTTATTATTAGTATGCATCATTATATTGTTTATTTCAAATCTTTTTACTTTTTTGATGTAGATATTTATTGCTATAAAGTTTCCTCTTAGTACTGATTTTGCTGTATCCAACTTGTTATGGGTTTTAATTTTCATTTATTTCAAGGAATGTTTTTTAAATTTTCTTTTGAATTTATTTCTTGACCCAATGGTCATCCCGCAGCATGGTGCTTAATTTCTATGTAATTGTAGTTTCCAAAGTTTCTCTTGATTCTAGTTTTATTCTGTTCTGGTCTGCCAATATAATTAACATGATGTCAATTTGTAAAGCTTTGTCAAAACTTGTTTTTCACCTAATAAATGGTCAGTCCTGGAGATTGGAGGGAATATTCTGTAAACGTCCTTCATGTTCATTTGGTCTAAAATTTGGTTAAATCCAGTGTTTGCTAATTTTCTGTCTAGATGACCTTTCTAATTCTGGCAGTGGGGTTTTGAAGTCCCAAACTATCATGACACTGGAGTCATTGGAGTCTATCTCTCCTTTTAAATGTTTGTTTGTTTGACACAGTGTTTCACTCTGTCAGTACCAGCCTGGTACTTGCTTTGTCCTCCTGCTGCAGCATACTGAGTAGCTGACACTGCAGGTCTACAGCACCATGCCCAGCTAATTTTTATGTATTTCGTGGAGGTAAATACCTTTAGCCTAGGAGTTCAAGACCAGCCTGGGCAACTTCACCATGTTGCCCAGGCTGGTCTTGAACTCCTAGGCTAAAGGTATTTACCTGCTTCAGCCTCCCAACATGCTAGGATTACAGGTGTGAGCCCCCACAGTCATCCCACTGTTTTTTTTTGTTTGTTTGTTTGTTTGTTTTTTCCTAGACAGAGCCTCACTCTTGTCACCAGCCTGGAGTACAGTGGCGCGATCTCGGCTCACTGTGACCTCCACCTCCCGGGTTCAAGTGATTCTCTTGCCTCAGCCTCCTGAGTAGCTGGGATTACAGGTGTGTGCCACCATACTCAACTAATTTTTGTGTTTTTAGTAGAGACGGGGTTTCACCATGTTGGCCATGATGGTCTCAATCTCCTGACCTCGTGACCCACCCACCTCGGCCTCCCAAAGGTGCTGGAATTACAGGTGTGAGCCACCATACCTGGCCTCAACCCACTGTTTTTAAATCTAATTTTTTTTATGTATATAGGCACTCTGGTGTTGTGTGTGTGTGTGTGTGTGTATATATATATATATATATATATATATATATATAATTGAGAATTGTTATATGCCCTTATTGGATTGATACCTGTGTTATTATGGAATGACTTTCTTTGTCTCTTTTTAGTGTTTTAGAATTAAAGTCTGATATGTCTATTATAAGTATAGCTGCTCCTGTGGATTTTTAGTTTCTCTTTTTATGGAATATATTTTGCTATCTTTTAATTTTTAATGTATATGTGTATTTACAGGTAAGATGAGGTTCTTACAGCAGCATATAGTTGGGTTATTTTTAAATCCATTCAGCCAGTCTATGTTATTTAAGTGGAAAGTCTAATTTAGTTACATTCAAGGTTATTGTTGATATGTAAGGGCTTATTTGTGTCATTTTATTCATTTATTTATGGTTGTTTTGCTCTTTCTTTCCCTTATTGTTTGTCATTGTGATATGGTGGTTTTCTGTATTAGTAACATTTGAATCCTTTCTTTTCCTTATTGGTGTCTTCGGTCTACCAGTGCGTTTTGTACTTCTCTGTGTTTTCATAATGGTAGTTATCCTCCTTTTATTTCTGCTTATAGGACTAATGTAACCATTTCTCGTTGGACTGGTTTAGTGGTGGTGAATTCTCTCAGCTAACATTTGTACAAGAAGTACTTTATTTCTCCTTCATTTATGAAAGTTAGCTTTGCTGGATATAACATTCTTGGTTAGGAGGGTTTTTTGTTTTTCTTCCAGCACTTTTAGTATATCATCTGATTTCCTGGCCTGTAAGGTTTCCCCTGAAAAATCTACTCTACGTGTGATATAAGTTCCCTTATAAGTGACTAGACATTTATCTCTTAACTGTTTTAGAATTCTTTTTTTGTTTTGACTTTTGACAGCTTGACTATAATGCACCATGGAGAAAACCTTTTTGTTTGTGCTTGTTTGGGGATCTTGAAGCTTCCATATCTCAATGTCTAAATCTCTTGCTAGACTTGGGTGTTTTTCAGCCATTATTTTGTTAAATAGGTTTTCTGTTCCTTTCATTTTTTCTTTGCCTTCTGGGACACCAATACATCAACATTTGGTCACTTTGTGGTGTCCAATATGTTGTGTAGACTCCATTTCTTCTTATTCTTTTTAACTTTTGTCTGACAAGATTATCTTAAAAAAACTTGTCAAGTTCTGGAATTCTTTCTTCTGCTTCATCTAGTCTATTGTTAAAGTTTTTGAAGTATTTTTTATTTCCCTCACCGAATGCTTCAGTTTCATGATTTGCTTGATTCTTTTTGATAATATTTAACTTTTGGTAAGTTTATTATTCATATCCTGAATTATTTTTTCTGAACTGTTAGTATAGCTTTTCTGAGTTCTCTGGAAACTCAATGACATTTTTAATGTCATTATTTTGAACTATTTTTCTGGAATTTCATAAACTTTTTATTGGCATATTTTGTTAGATAATTATTGTGTTCCTTTAGAAGTATCATATTTCCTTGCTTTCTAATGTTTATTTTGTCCTTACATTTTCCTTATATCTGTACACCTGATATGATAGTTGACTCTCCCAATTTCTTGAATTTGCTTTTATACTGGGGGACTTTTTCCTAAAGATGTGTCCATGGTGTTTGTTGTGCAGGGCACTTTGGCTTTGTTTCTTAGTATGTGCAGTAGGGTAGTCTCTATATGATTTATTTAGCTGGAAATAGCATCAGTCATGTATGTGATTTCCTAAATGGCTTAGGGTATAGTTGTTAGTGGAGGCTGTGGTGAAGTTTTATTGGGCACAGGGACATCAGGCAGGCCAGTCCTTGGTTGCAATGGTGGCAGCAATAGACCAAATATGCATGTAGTTGGACCCTAGGACAACTTATGCTGGCACTGGTGTTAGTGAGTCAAGGCAGACTTTTTCTTGGACCCCCATATGGCTTGCTCAGATGCTGGCAGTGGCAGTGGTGATCTGGATCCCTAAGCCCCTAAAGCAGTAAGTGTGGATTGGCAATGACACTAGCAGTGGTGAGACAAGCCTCTGACTCCCAAGCCCTCCATGTTGTTGTTGATGGTAGCTGCCATGGGCTGGGAAGCCCAGTACTCAGGCCCCTATTTGGTGCATGCATGTGAGTGACAGCAATTATGGTAGTGGCAGGCCGTGTGGGTCTGATCTCAGGCCCCAGGGAGGAATGTTCAGGTGTTAATGATGACGAATGTGATGAGGAGATCTCCAGGCCCCTAGATGGTATCCTCCAGGGGGCAGGGTTGGGTGTTTGAAGCCTGGGTGGGTGGGCCTTTCCTACACAATAGTGTGTGTAGGAACTTACTGTGGTAGGTAAGTACAAGATGACGCCCAGGACTAAAGTACAATGTGAGGGTGGTGGTAGCAGTGGCTACACTGTGGTCCTTCTTCCAGGAAGGGCAAAATTGATCTCAGTGGCAGCAGTTATGTATAGGTGACTGGAAAGCATGTACTTTGGCCCCATGTGGTGGCTATAAGTGGGGTAGCCTTTCCTCAGCGCACTTTTAAATGTGCTTTGGCCCTGGAGGCAGTGGGTTTACTGCCAGTGTCTTGTACTTTGGCCATGGTGGCAACAGCCAGCAGCAATGCCTCACTGTGAGCAGAGGAAATCAATGAATCCCCAGCAATGCGGAGATGTAGTAGTGGTTGGGATACAGTCTGATGGGGGTTGGGCAGGATACAGTCTGATGGGGGTTGGGCTCTCAACATGGCACCTAGCTGTAGCTGCTTAGGTCTCAAGATAAGGGTGGGATCCAGCATGAACTTCTTTCTGGAACAAGGCAACCACACCATGGCCATGCAGTTCCCTATGTTAGTCTCAGAGCCCACATGGGTCAAGGGGCTCTCTGGTGGCTGGGATTGTAGGAGTCTGTGGTGGGAATGTGGATAGCTGTGAGTCACTTATTTACCCTTGTCCCACACTGGGGACCCTTTCCAGGCTTCCAGCCAATCCTGGCCAAGCAGGCTGCCTCACTTCCCTCTCCTTCCTTGACTCAGGCATTTCCTGTCACTTCTCTGTTGAATACCAATATTCTCTCTTAGATAACCTGTCTGAACTGTAAGTATTTACCTGGTATTTGGTTATTCTTTATGACTCTGATCAGCCATTTTGAAGTCCCATTATAAGTGGTAGACAGTTAGAACACGGGTACTTGAAGGATACAAGTATGTAATCTCTGCCCTTACATAAGATTTAAGTAAATAGCACAAGATTTACACTAAAATATACTCAATGGATATTTGTTGAATGTAAGTGATTAAAACCCAGGCATATTTTCTTTTAATTTTCATGTCTTTTTCATTATGCATGGCTGCATTCAAGTAATTCACCATTCAGTCACTATTCTGAAAATATTTGTGCTTTTGGGGGGGCATAGTCAAGTTTTAGGCTACTAATATATTCATTTAAATTAAAAACTCATTTTTAATGTCACTTGATTTGATAATAAAATAAAAACCTATTAATTTTAATTTTTTTTATTTTACTATTTTAATTTGCAAAGTACTTCATAATTTTAACTTATATCTTTCCTGTAAGATGAAATTAATAACCCAAGTCAAATGGAAATAAAAATAGATATAAGCCATTTACATTTAATTAGATTAAACAAATGAACCGGAGGGCTGTCCTAGCCCATCAGATTACCAACAATTTTGATTCAAAATAAGGATAATTAGCTAGCCAAAATATTTTTGAAAGAAAGAGCTAAGAATTATTAAAGCGGGCCAGCAAACAATAGTATCAGTATGGATAACATTCCAGTCCAATGAATGATATGGAATAGTTTGTTTTTTCCATACCTCAACCTCACAAGTTTCTTATGATTCCACTACACACTAACCTACTTTAATAGTTTTTCTAGATCTGGCACCTATTAATTTAGTGATGCTTCACATAAAGGTAGTTAAATTAGTGATTTTCACCCTGATGTCCAATGGATAATTTCGGAGATTTTCAATGCCCCAAAAGTCAGATATACATGTTTTTAGATATATGTGTATACACTGTTATGAAGATATTTTCTGTGGCTTTCTTTCTATTTTCAAGTGAATCCATAACCAAATCTAGTTAAGGAACACTGATTTACTTTCTAGTTTATTCTTGCCTTCATTGAGCTTCAATATTTGCCCATTAGTTCTTACTGTATGTGAAATCTGCATACTGTAACCAGATGGCCTGCATTTTAAATTCCTGCTGTAACATAATGCCCTTATGTTACATTGGACATGTGATTTAGCATGTTAATTAGGGATAATAATATTACCTATGCTATAAGAGTATTGAAAATATTAAGTGACTTAATGAAAGTAAAATGCCTACATTAGTACCTGTAACAATGTATACTATAAGAATTAGAATTGGCTGGTTGTGGTGGCTCGTGTTTGTAATCCTAGCACTTTGGGAGGCCAAGGTCAGTGGATCTCTTGAGGTCAGGAGTTCAAAACCAGGCTGGTCAACATGGTGAAACCCTGTCTTTCCTAAAAAGACAAAATAAATTAGCCAGGCGTGGTGGCAGAGGCCTGTTATCCCAGCTACTTGGGAGGCTGAGGCAGGATAATTACTTGAACCTGGGAGGTGGAGGTTGCAGTGAGCTGAGCTGAGATTGTGCCACTGTACTCCAGCCTGTGCAACAGAGCGAGACTCATTAAAGAAAAATAAAAAAGTTATGCAAGGACTATGAAAAAGTAAGACAATATTGTATGAGAGTATTATGTCATTATTACTCTAAAAGCCCATGATGCCACCATGCACTGAAGTACTATATCCACACGATGCTCTCCATTGCACTTGCACTTGGAATTGATATAGATATTTAATAAAAACTGTTAAAAGAATAAATAAGCTGGAAGAATACTGCGTATTTTTCTTCCTGAAGATTCATAATACATACCAATATCTTATGGCCTGTGAAGATTTCTTAAATAAATATGTTTTAAATTTTTTAATCGTATATTTTCCACCACAGAAACCTTCTGTGGAGTAAAGACCTATTATTTGTTTGTGGTGTTCCTAATTTAAGTAACATAATCCTACTCGATGGTAGTCACTTCACTGCAGATAATGAGATGGTCCCAAAGTCTAGTTTATTCTTCAATTAGTATCATATAAAGATGAGCTTAGCCACAGTATTTGATATAGTAATTTCCAAGTTTGATTGGGTCAATTACAGAGCTCTTTATTCTTGGAAAGCTGGGAAAAGTAGAACAGCCTCTCTCACACACACAAAATGCACACACATACAAGTTTCATGTGAAATTGTCTGGACTTGGAGTTCTGATCATAAATCATATTGGAAAAGAACAAAGTTAAAGCTAACTGGCTGGCAATCTGAACATTTTTATAGTTTACTGTAGCTACTTGAGCTACAGAATTAGCCAGATATTAGATACTTACCAAAACCAGCATCAAAATATGTGGTTTAAATGGACAGTGCAATGTGTTTGTCAATTTTATCTTTGGGATATTTATATTCATTTTATATTTTTTCATCAAAAGTATATTTTGTAAGTGATTCTTAGAGATGCATAGATTAATATGAGGCATATTATTTAAGATTTCTAAAAAACACACTACGTTAGTTTCGTATAGCTTCCATAACAAATTAGCACAACTTGGTGGATTAAAATGACAGAAATTATTATATTGTAGTTATAAAGGCTAGAAATTCAAATTCAAGGTATCATCAGGGCCATGCTGCTTCTAAAGGATCTAATAATGCCAATTTCTGCTCCATCTAAATAGATTTTTCTAAGTAACTCTGTCTTCCTTCTCCTCCTATAGGGAAGTGGTCACTGGATTTAGAGCCCAATCTAAATTAAGTATGATTTTTATCCCCAAATCCTTAACTAAATACATCTGTCAAGACCCAATTTCAACATAAGGTCACACTCTGAAGCTGAAGTGGTCATTAAGTGAACAGGGAGCAGTATTTAGCCAACTACAGTATCTCCTAATAAATATACCATTAACTGTTGGTATGTAAGCTGGGTAGTTAGGATTCTTACATAGTTAACGTTATACAGTTAACATGGATATTGGTAATATTTTTAAAAAAGTAGAAATTTAATCTGATCTTTGCGTTACACTATGAAAGAATGCAGAACACATCTAGGCACATGAGCTAAAGAACTTCAGGGACATATAGTTTCAGATAATTTGAAAAAGCCTAAAATATAATATATATGTAACACCACAATTCATGTGCAATAAAAGGAAAGAGATTGTTTTGATAACAGCTTGAAACTTGTGGTGTTTAAACTTTTTTTTTTTTTTCTTTTTGAGAGGAGTGTCACTCTGTCGTCCAGGCTGGAGTGCAGTGGTGTGATCTCGGCTCACTGCGAGCTCTGCCTCCCAGGTTCACGCCATTCTCCTGCCTCAGTCTCTGGAGTAGCTGGGACTATAGGCACCCACCACCACGCCTGGCTCATATATATATGTTTTTTTTTTTTTGTATTTTTAGTGGAGATGGGGTTTCACCGTGTTAGCCAGGATGGTCTCGATCTCCTGACCTCGTGATCTGCCCACCTCAGCCTCCCGAAGTGCTGGGATTACAGGCGTGAGCCACCGTGCCTGGCTATAAACTTTCAACACATCAGGAAATGCAACAATGAACTAGAAGAAAAAGAAGTAGTACAGTGATTGGGATTACATTTGAAAACTTGGAAGTTTAGCAACCTAACCTCCCTGCCATGCTTTAACTCAAGTGCCCAGTACATGCTCACTTCTCTAAATCAATTTAAACAGGGGAAATAAAATGTGTTACATTGTTATAGATCCAAGAATTTCATAGCCAGTTATGACATACATGAAACTGGGAAACACCAAGAACATTAATATAATCCACACATTCCCCATGGCAATCCAGAAAACAGACAGTCTTCAAAACTCCATATCTTATTCCTAGCCAGGAATACTACACTTTATTTTATATTAGAATCAAAATGCTTTTTATTTTAAAAGTTATCTTATAAACCAATATAAACCAACTTCTATTTTGAAAACATGTTCTTTGTACACAAATAATGTCGCATTAACCAAAATTTGAAGATGCTTTAAAAAGGAGCTTATTCCAAACACATTAAAGAGTATATTGAGCTTAAAGTACTAAATAGAGGCCAAATAGTAGGCAACAAAGATTTACAGAAAATGTTTAGAGTCGTTGTTTACATATGAAATCCCTTAGTATTTGTATTAGTCCATTCTAACGCTGCTATAAAGAAATTCCCTGGACTGGGTAATTTATAAAGGAAAGAGGTTTAACTTACACTTCTGCATGGCTGAGGAGACTTCAGGAAACTTATGAACAAAGTTTAAGGGGAAGCAGGCGCCTTCTTCACAAGGTGGCAGGAGAGACAGCGTGTGCAAGAGAGAGCAGAGAAAACTGCCTTCTAAAACCATCAGATCTTGTGAGAAACCACCCTCATGATCCAGTAACCTCCCACCAGGTCTCTCCTTCAACACCTTGGGATTACAATTCGAGATGAGATTTGAGAGGAGACACAAAGCCTAACCATATCATACTGCCCTTGGCCCCTCCCAAATCTCTTTCCTCACATTTCAAAAGCAATCATGCCTTCCCAACAGTCCCCCAAAGTCTTACCTCATTTCAGCATTATGTTCAAGTACAAAGTCTTACCTGAGACAAAGCAAATTCCTCCTGCATAGGAGCCTGTAAAATAAAGAGCAAGTTAGTTACTTCCAAGATGCAGTAGTTGTACATGCATTGGATAAAAGTTCTCATTTCAAATGGGAGCAGTTGACTAAAACAAGGGGGCTACAGGCCCCATGCATGTCCAAAATCCAGTGGGGCTGTCATTAAATCTTAAAGCTCCAAAATAATATTTTTGACGCTATATCTCACATCCAGGGCACACTGATGCAAGAGGTGGGCAGCTCACATCCGGGGCACACTGATGCAGGAGGTGATGCAAATGGCCTTGGGCAGCTCCTTCACAGGTTTTGCAGGGTACATTCCTCAGCCCCAGCTGCATTCGTGTCTGACATTGAGTATCTGCAGCTTTTCCATGCACACTGTGCAAGCTGTCAGTGGATCTACCATTCTGAGGTCTAGAGGATGGTGGCCCTCTTCTCACAGCTCCATTAGGCAGTGCTCCAGTGGGGACTCTGTGTGGGGGCTCCAAACCCACATTTTCCTCCCACATTGCCCTAGCAGAGGGTCTCCATGAGGACTCCACCCCTGAAGCACACCTCGGCCTGGACAACCAGGCATTTCCTTCTATCCTCTGACATCTAGGTGGAGATTCCCAAACTTCAATTCTTGTCTTCTGCACACCCACAGGCCCAACACCATGTGGAAGCTGCTAAGCCTTGGGGCTTGTGCCCTCTGAAGCAACAGCCCAAGCTATACCTTGGCCCCTTTTAGCTATGGCTGGAGTCACTGCGATGCAGGGCACCAAGTCCCAAGGCTGCACACAGCAGGGGGGCCATGGACCTGACACAGGAAACCATTTTTTCCTCCTAGGCATCTGGGCCTATGATGGGAGGGGCTGCCACAAAGGTCTCTGACATGACCTAAAGACATTTTCCCCATTGTCTTGATCATTAACATTTGGCTCCTGGTTCCTTCTGCAAATTTCTGAAGCTGGCTTGAATTTCTCACCAGAAAATGGGTTTTTCTTTTCTATCGCATCACCAGGCTGAAATTTTTTTAAACTTTTAGCTTCTTCTTCCTTTCTAGACATTTCCAATTTCAAATCATTTCTCTCACATTGACAGTTCCAGAGATCACTAGAACAGGAGCAAAGTGCCACCAGTCTTTGCGAAAGCATAGTAAGAATTACCTTTATTCCAGTTGCCACCAAGTTCCTCATCTCCATCTGAGACAATCTCAGTCTGGACTTCATTGTCCATATCATTATCAGCATTTTAGTCAAAACCACTCAACAAGTCTCCAGGAAATTCTAAACTTTCCCACATTATCCTATCTTTTTCTAAGCCCTCCAAACTGTTCCAACCTCTTCTTGTTACCTAGTTCTAAAGTTGCTTCCACATTTTTGGGTATCATTATAGTAGTACCTGACTCTCCACAGTACCAATTTACTGTATTAGTTCATTCTCACACTGTGATAAATAAATACCCAAGACTGGGTAATTTGTAAAAGAAAGAGGTTTAATTGACTGACAGTTCTGCATGGCTGGGGAGGCCTCAGGAAACTTGCAATAATGCGAGAAGTCAAGCAGGCATCTTCTTCACAAGTCAGCAGGAGAGAGAGTGTGTGCAAGAGAGAGCAGGGAAAACTGGCTTATAAAATCATCAGCTTTCATGAGATCTCACTCATTGTCAAGAACAGCACAGAGGAAACCATCCCCGTGATCTGGTCATGTACTACCAGGTCTCTCCCTCAATACCTGGGGATTTCAGTTCAATATGAGATTTGATTGGAGACATGAAGCCTAACCATATTAGTATTCATGCTCAGAATGCCAGATACACTAAACAGGTATATATTATTTTATTTTATATTAGTCAACACAGTAGCTTCTATTTGCTATTATGTTGAAGTAAGCAGAACTAGATACTCCCCTCACTGTAAAGCACAAGAAAACTGAACAAGTTATATTAAAATCTATTTAAGAACAGAGGGAAATAAATATATTTGGTTTTCTTTTTTTCTGAAGGCACTTTTCATACTGCTGTTCATGGAGGGAAAAAACATACACATAGTGAAAAGAAGTTTCACTGAGCTGAGGAAAGAGTGTTCAAGGAAGCCAATAGCATTGGAATTTGTAGGACTAAGTACTGGAGATGAAGACACTATTCAGACAAAAAGTTTCAGAAATCTTACATGGCTTCTGAGTCTCTGGCTTAATACTAAAGTGCACATTCATAGAGAAACTACACAAGCCTGGGCAAAACAAAACAAAACAAAACAAAACAAAACAAACACCTACCCAGGAATTTGTATTAGTCTGCTCTCACACTGATGATAAAGACATACCTGAGACTGGGCAATTTACAAAAGAAAGAGGTATAATGGACTTAGAGTTCCACATGGCCAGGGAGACCTCACAATCGTGGTGGAAGGCAAGGAGGAGCAAGCCACATCTTACATGGATGTCAGCAGGCAGAGAGGGCTTGTTCAGGGAAACTCCCACTTTTGAAACCATCAGATCACATGAGACTCATTCAATATTGTAAGGGCAGGAAAGACCTGTCCCCACAATTAAATCACCTCCCTTCCATTATGTTACTCCTATGACACATGGGTATTGTGGGAGTTATAATTCAAGATGACATTTGGGTGTGGACACAGCCAAACAGTATCAGAATTATTAGCTGAAAGATTTGTAGAATATACCAGGCTGGAATTCATTTGAATTCTAACTAACAATAAAAGAGAGAAGTCAGTGAACACTCAGGGAATTCAGTAAAGATCTCAGAACGTCACCCCTAGTGGTAAGTCTAAGTAGCACTAGAGTAAAAGCTATGCTAGAAGCATCTTAACAAAGTTTAAAAAAAAAATCAAACTTTATAAAAAGCAAACTGATTTGCAAGCATCCTAAGTATCAAAAACAACTTTCAATATGCTTTAAAGGAACAGCATAACACTCATATTCGAAAACAAAGCAAGCACAGGCCCCAGCATTCAATCAACAAGCACTATAATAGAAAAGAATCAAGAATGTGTCAATCATAACTAGGAGAAGAATCAACTGTAGAAATAGAACTAGAAATGTCAAAGTAAATGAAAATATAAAGCAAAGTTCTTTCGACAGTTATAAATATACTTAATGATTCAATGGAAAATATATAGCAAAATGAGAATTCAAAGGTATAAAATATAGTAAATATAACTTCTAGAGTGGAAAATAAAATATGTAATATTTTTGAATAACTCATCAAATGGGATTAAAACCAAATAAAACACTACTAAAGAGAAGATTAGTAAACATGCAGACAAATAATTAGAGATTTTTTAGACAGAGAGAGAATGAGAGAGAAAAAAAAAAGGATAGTGAATGGAATCTAGTTATTGTGGAAAAACATTGAGCAGTTCAATGTTCACAAAACTCAAGTCCCAGCGTAAAATGTGGGGTGAGGGAAGCATGAAATAATTGTTAAAAAAATGAGGGCTGGGCCGGGCGCAATGGCTCACACCTGTAATCCCAGCACTTTGGGAGGCCAAGGCAGGTGGATCATCTGAGGTCGAGAGTTTGAGACCTGCCTGACCAACATGCTGAAACCCTGTCCCTACTAAAATACAAAAAATTAGCTGGGCATGGTGGTGGGTGCCTGTAGTCTCAGTTACTTGGGAGGCTGAGGCAGGAGAATCACTTGAACCCAGGAGGCGGAGGTTGCAGTGAGCCGAGATCATGCCACTGCACTCCAGCCAGGAGACACAGCAAGACTCCATCAAAATAAAATAAAATAATAAAATAAAATAAAATAGTCTGAATATATTTCCAAATTTGAAGAAATCTGAAAACTCAGAGATCCAAGAAGCTCAGTATATTTCAAGCAGGATAAACACAATAACACTACATTAGGAAATAGAATAATCAAATTGCTGAAAAGCAGTGATAAAGAAAAAAATCTTAAAAGTAGCCAGTTACGAGAGGCATTACATAGGACAATATCTGTAACAATTATGGTTAACTTATCACTGGAATAAATAGAAACCAGAGACTTATCTAATGAACATAAAAGAATGCATATCAACCTACATTTTTATAATTTATAAGTGAATATGAAATTTATAAGTGAATATGAAAGCCTTTTCAGACAAGAAACATCAAGGGATACTATCACTAGCTGACCTCTACAGGAAATGTGAAAGAAAATTATTCAGGCTGAGAGAAAATGCTGCATAATGGAAACTCAGATCTTCACAAATAGAAGATCACCAAGATATTAAATGTGATGGTACATATTAAATATTTTCTTTTGAATTTTAATACCATTAAAATTGATTGTGTAAAGCAAAAATCATGTTGATGAATTGAGCAGTTTAAAAGATATGCAAATGTAAAATGTATAAAAACATGAGTATAAAGGCTAAAACAGGGAAGTCAGTGTATACTGTTAAGGTTTACATTATGTATGAAGGGGTATAATATGATTTGACAGTAGATTTTGATAGTTTAAAAATGCATATTGTAAAGTGCGTACGTGTGTGTGTGTGTGTGTGTGTGTGTGTGTTCCTGCTAAACAACTGAAAGTAAATTGGAGAATTTGTACCCCTTTACTCTTTGATAGTTAAGTGAATCTTTTCTGAGAACAGGACACTCTTGATTAGACTGTATATTTGTGTCTCTCAACTTTATATGTTTAATCTAATAACCAATATCATGGTATTTGGAATTGAGGTTTTCAAGAGGGAATTAGGTCATGAGGGTGGAGCCTTCATAAATGGGACTAGTGTTCTTATGAGAGAAACTGTAGGCAACTCATTTGATCCTTCTGCCATATGAGAACACAATAAGAAGTCATCATCTGGCCAGGCACACTGGTTCACGCTTGTAATCCCAGCACTTTGGGAGGCCAAGGCAGGTGGATCATGAGGTCAGGAGTTCGAGACCAGCCTGGCCAACACAGTGAAATCCCATCTCTACTAAAAAAAAAAAAAAAAAAAAAATTAGCTGGGCGTGGTGGTGGGCATCTATTATCCCAGCTACTCAAGAGGCTGAGGCAGGAGAATCACTTGAACCTGAGAGGCAGAAGTCGCAGTGAGTCAAGATCATGCTGCTGTACTCCAGCCTGGGAGACAGAGGTAGACTCTGTCTCAAAAAAAAAAAAAAAAAAAAAAAAAAAAAAAGAAAAGAAAGAAAGAAAACATCATCTATGAATCATAAACTGGATCTTCATCAGACACCAAACCTACTAGTGACTTGATCCTGAACTTCTCAGGTTTCAAAACTTTGGGAAACAAAATGTGTTTCTTATAAGACACTCAGTCCATGATATTTTGTTATAGCAGCCTAGATGAACCAAGACACTCTCTTTCATAAAAACAGTTCATTTATTAAAATCAGGACATCTAACAGTGAAACTACAGGTCATACTCAGACATCCTATACTTGGGAGATGCATGTTGCTATTATTATTTTTTAACAAATTGTTATGTTAGAGAAATTAAGAATAGAAAATTAAAATTTGTATGTTACATTCACTTATTTCTTCTCCAATATCCTTCTTTCTGTAGACCCAAGTTTCTGACATATATCATATTTGTTCTAATGAACTTCTTTTTACTTTCTTGCAAGTCAAGTCTACTGGGACCAAATTCCTGTAACTTTTTTTGTCTTAGTCTTTATATGTTCTTTACTCTTGAAGGACAATTTTGCAGGGTAGAGAATTCTAGGATAGTGGATTTTGTCTCCCAACATTTTTAATATTTTACTCCGTTCTCTTCTTCCTTGCATAATTTCTAAGAGATGTGAGATGTAATTTTTATCTTTTCTGTTCTATATGCAAGAAGTTTCCCACTGTCCACTTTCTTGCTTTTTTAGCACTAAAAAAAAAATTGATCTTATGTAGTTTGAATATGATTAGCTTAGGTGTTTCTATGTTTGTTTGTTTGTTTTTACACTTATCTTGCTTTGTGTCCTCTGAACTTCCTGGATCTGTCACTAGCTGTCTGATATTAATTGGGGGAAATTCTCAGTTGTTAATATTTTAAATAATGCTTCTGTTCCTTGCTGTCTTTCCTCTCCTTCTGGTATTCCATTATAAGTACGTTTCACTTTTGGTAGTTGTTCCACAGGTTTTGGATATTCTGTTCTGTCCTATCAGTCTTTTTTTTTTTTTTTTCTCTCTCTCTCTCTTTGCTTTTCAATTGAGTTATACCCAATATCAGAGACTCTTTCCTCACATGTGTACAGTCAACTATGAAAGGCATTTATGTCTTTTAATGTTCTTGATCTTCAGAGTTTATTGCTTCTTTCTTAGAATTTTTATTTCTCTGTGTACATTGTCCATCTCTTTTTGCATACTATCTAGTTTACCCAGTAGAGCCCTTTGAAAAGTGATCACAATTGTTTTAAATTCCCAGTTTGATGGTTCCAACATCCCTGCCTTATCTGAGTCTGGTTTTGATTTTTGTTCTATCTCTTATAACTGTGACTTTTGCATTTTGGTATGCCTGCATTTTTTTTTCTTCATGGCTAGACATGATGCACTGATTAAAAGGTACTGCCATAAATAGGCCTTTAGTAATGTGTTGATAATGTCTGAGAAGAGGACAAGCGATCTAAAGTCCCATGATAAAGTCTTAGTCTTTAAGTTTGCCTGTTCCTCTGGATGTGAACTTTACACATGTTTCTCAGTCCCCTCCCCACCATAGGTGAGATAGGATGGCTAGAATGGGTTGGAGTTGGATTTCCACATGGAGGATTTCCATTCCTCCATGTGGAAGTCTAGAGATGATTGAAATGGGATATTACCTTTCCCACAGGACATTAGGCTCTGATAAAACTCCAGCAGATTAGGCTCTGGTTTCTGGTTAGTTTCTACTGAGGGCATGTTTTGTTAAGAAGAACAATTCTTTGGCTTATGTAAAAATGGTTCCTTTCTTTTTCTCCTCTTGTCTAAAACACAAAAGGAGCATTTTCTCTGATATTCACTGTGAGACCCTAGAAGAACTCCAGGAGGTAAAACACAAAGTTTGGGAGGGGGTCTCGTGATGACTTAGTCTCCTCCTCTTGAACTTGTTGTACAGGGAGACTTCAGCAGTGGTTCCCACAAAGGTTTGTACTCATGGATTTCTATGCTAGTAGGTTGTTGATTCTCTGTATTTGCCTATCCGTCTAATTTTGAGGCAGCACTTTGCCCTGTGACCTCACTTCTCAGACAGATCTAAGAATAATGTCTGAGTTTACGGTCTGTTCAGATTTTTACTTGTTGAGATGGAGGGGTTATTTTTAAGCTTCTGACATAGTGAAGCAATAGCTAGAAATCCTTTCTTTGTTTTTTGAAAGGATTTTGCTTGATATAGAATTCTTGCTTGATGATAGTATTTTGTTGTTGTTGTTCAGTACTATTAATATATCATTCTGTTGCCTCTTGGCTTCAGTGGTTTTTAAGGAAAACTCAACTGTTTTTATTATTGAGGACACTTCTATTTGATAGATTTCTCTTCTTTGTTGCTTTCAAGGGTCTTTCTTTGCCTTTGGCTTTTGACAATTTAACTATGATACGTTTATGTGTGCATGTTTTGAATTTATTTGATTTTCATTTACTGGGTTTCTTGAGTGCAGGTTAATGTTTACAATAAATGACAAAGTTTCTAGCCATTATGTATTCAGATATACTTTGTTTCTGTTTTTCTATATTCTCTTTTTTTGGGAATTCCACTATACATATATTGGTATTCATGATTGTGTCTCACAGGTCTCATGAGACCCTGTTCATTTTTCTTTATTCTTTTTTCTTTCTATTCCTCACACCAGCTAATCTGAATTAAACTATCTTCAAGGTCACTAATTCTTTCTTCAACCAGTTCAAATCTGCTATTAAGGCCAAAGAGTGTATTTTTATTATTTAGTTGTATATTGGCTTCAGAATTTGTAACTTTATGAAGATAAGTTCTGTCTCCTCATTGATGTTCTCTATTCAGTGACAAATCACTGAATTTTTCCTTTGCGTTTTTTAATATGGTGCAAGGGTCTATCCTGCAGACCCCAGCTGCATGACAGATAAATAACGTACTCTGACATCAATACTCAGTGAAAGAGTGGGCTGGGGTTCAGGTCGCTGACTGAAGGAGTTATAGCAGCTGAGGCCCTGACTAGCTGGCCCTGCTGGCATTTATTTAGCACACATTAAATGACAAAGGCTTTAAGTCAACAGGAATAGAGGGTAATTAACCTGGTCATGACCCCCTACCCCCGCTGCCCCCTTCCCCCCCAGAGAGCCATCCTGTCCCTGAAAGGTGAAAGGTTAGTTTTAGGACCACATGAGTAAACAAGTTATTTAGGTAAACTCCCTTACATTCCTTTGTACCTACCTACTTTAAGCTGTTTACTTGAGAGGATTAGGCTACCTTCAGCCAGCTCTATTACTGAAGTTATGCAACCCCCACCCCCAAGGCCTTCCTAGAGGTTTGTATCTTTTTCTTATAACTATCTTTAAAATTTTTCCCACCAGCCTGCCTGAACTTGCACAATATGGTTTTCTTTAAATTTTAAACATGTTTAGTGTAGCTCATTTAAAGTCTTTGTCTGTTGAACTCAATATTTGGACTTCCTTGGGGACAGTTCTATTGATAGCATTTCCTCCTGTGATTGGGCCATACTTTCTTATTTCTCTGCATCTTTCAGTAGGGACAGAGGCAGAGAAATTCTAGGCAGAAAAGAGTGGGTCTCTGACAAAACCTTACTCTCAAGTCAAAAAGTCTGAAACCAGGCCGGGCGCGGTGGCTCAAGCCTGTAATCCCAGCACTTTGGGAGGCCGAGACGGGCGGATCACGAGGTCAGGAGTTCGAGACCATCCTGGCTAACACGGTGAAACCCCGTCTCTACTAAAAAATACAAAAAACTAGCCGGGTGAGGTGGCGGGCGCCTGTAGTCCCAGCTACTCGGGAGGCTGAGGCAGGAGAATGGCGTAAAAACCCGGGAGGCGGAGCTTGCAGTGAGCTGAGATCCGGCCACTGCACTCCAGCCTGGGCGACACAGCGAGACTCCGTCTCAAAAAAAAAAAAAAAAAAAAAAAAGTCTGAAACCATGGCGCAAAGTGAGAAATTTTATTCCTGTTTTTTCCACTCGAATGTTGTCTTTTCCTAAATTACCCATGGCCAGCCCCACCCCCCATCCCGTGCCTATAAAGACCTCAGACTCAGCTGGCAGAGATGAGAAGCAGCTACACTTCAGGGAGTAGGGCTGGATGTTGGACAGAGTGACTTCATGTCATAGGGACAGCTTGATGGTGTAACTTCAAAGAAGAATCCGACTGGAGATGTCTGGATTTCAGGGGAAGATTACCTACCTGCCCCATCCCCTTTCAGCTCCCCTTCCCCCTGAGAGCCATTTTCTTCATCAGTGAAATCTCTCACATTTACCATTCTTCATCCATTTGGGCAACCTCATTTTTCCTGGATGTCAGACAAGAGCTTGGGAGCCATGGATGTGGATACAAAAGCCTGTCACACTGGCCCTTTGCCCTTGCTGGTGGAGGGTAGCCACCACATGAAAAGGCAGAGGGCTTACTGAGCTATTAACCCTTAAGCTGTCTGCAAGTGGCAGAGCTAAAAGAGCACTGTAACATGCTCTCTGGGATTCAGGGTTCACAGGCCCTGCCCCCAGATGCTGCCACAAGGCCCGCATGGAATTTGGTCCTCCTGGCACCCAAAAGGGCTCACCCCATCTCCTGCACTCACTCACCTACACACTCGCTCCTGCAAGGGGTGGAACACAGTGGGGCTGAGTGGAGTTTGCTGCAGCTGGAGCTGAAGCTGCTGGGTGGTTCTAGCACTCATGCACTCCAGTTCCCACCTCATTCACTAATGCACTCCCTCCTGCGAGAAGTTGAGAGCAGTGGGCTGAGTAAATGAGGCAGTCCTGTCACAAGTCCTGTGAAAGGATCAGGAAAATACCCTGCTTCATCTAATTGACACTTTAAATAATACAACATAACAATTCTGAAAATGAGCCCCCTGGGTTTATTGTATGTAGTGTTTGAGATTGTCATTTGATTAGTGACTTTCCTGGACCAATTCTGTAAAGTCTGTAGTCCTGGTCATGATACATATACTTTGGTATACAGTCAATAACATCTCTGCTTGATTGGCTAAAAATTGAATAGAGATTTAACTGAATATCTTGAATTAATGTCTGCCAGAGTTTGCCAGTAGGTCTTGGGTGTATCATATGGGATGTTTTCAAAGCTCCAGCAGGAAATTTACAACTCTGCCTTAGCCTTCACTTCTTGGTGGTACAGAGCCTCAAGATCAGCCATAAGTAAGATATTAGCTGTCTTTAGATATTTCCTGTGTGTTACCACAACCATACACTTGCTTTTATATTCCCAAAAATATCTGAGAGTTTTTGAAAGTACCATTTGGACACTACATTCCTTAGTTTCTCCTTTCAAGTTTTTACATCTGCCTCCTGTTAACCCAAACTGATATTGCTGCCTTAAGCAGCTGTGATGTTAAAAATTCCCATGGACAATTTTCAACGAATGCCATAAGAGTAATGCTGTTCAGAGAGAGTGAGCTCTGATCCATATAAAAACAAGTCCTGAAGCTAGAACCTTTCAGAGAGCTTCTCAGGAGGTCAAATTGTGACAGTTCTGTCAGACTGAGGTTTTTGGGAAGTGCCATTCCCTTTCTTCCTCCTTTAACATCTGTTAGGCCGTTGGTTTCATAGGTACTTCATGTGTATGGTCTTTGGTTTTCCGGGCTTCTGCAGACCTGGGGAAAGCGGGATGGATTTGGGCAAGTTAAAATGATGCAAATCTTGCTGTTGTAACTCAGACTTCCCATTTTTCCTCGAATAAATGTTCTTTAGTTTATTTCAAGCCTCTTCTCAATTTTTGGATTTCTGAAAATGATAATTTTGATATTTTTGCCAGTTTTCTTATTGCTTTTTTAAAACTTGGATTTTGAAAGTCTTTATTCTGACATTCCAGAGTATGTCCTTTCCATCTAACCTAGCATCCCATTCACAGAGAAAAAATTCACCTGCCTCTCAGATACTATTGAAATTAATCTCACAATGTGTGATAGGCAGAAGGAAGTAGGAATGACTATAATTTATTAAATTGTTATAATTTTTGATTAATTATACTAATTAATAATTAACTTGATTATTAATAAAATAAAATGTTTTTATGTTCATGGCCTTCCATGAGACTTGAATTATACCAGGAGACAGACATGAATAAAACATGGTCATTCTTTTGGAAGAGTGCAGACTTCTTAAGAAGATTTGGAACTAACAAACATTAATATCCATTGCAATTGGTGCTATGATGGGGATATGAAGGTAATAAAAAATACAGGTTATCTGGGAGGGGGAATATATGTCCTTCAATAACCTATTTTGTTTTTTTAAAAAAGTCTTTCAAACTTAAACTGAAAGCTGCCTTTTTGTAAATTTTGTCCAATATATTATTCATAAAAAAAGAAAAATGTTCTAATCCAGCAGCAGGTGCCAAATTCTGGGTCAAATTGTTGTGCCAAATACTGTCTACTTCATCCTTTTTATGTATCTATTGGTTAACCCTACTTTGGTACTCCAAGGCCAGTGTTCTTTCAGTTTTAAGCTCTGTCATATACTCTTGGTACATCGTGCACATCAGTTATATGTCTTCATTATCACTAGTGAAATATCTGGTCAGCTGAGCCTTTATGTCACTTTCTGATTTTCCAAATATATAAGACTAACTTCTTATCTTTGGAAAGCATTCATGTTCTTTTGACAAATTGGCACAACAATTGTCTACATTTTTATTCAAATAAATACTAAGTTTCACAAGAAACAGTTTGCCTCCTATTTCCTAATTAATGAACAGACATATCTTTAAGTTACTTCAGCAAAAGTCAAATGTAGCTCTTAAGACCTAAGTTCTTATAGCAGGAGGACCTCTATATCTAATATTTAACTACATTTTAACAATAATTTTATGGAGAAAACACCTTTTATAAACTTTGTATGGAAACTTCTAGACAAACAAAGAGTTTACCAAATGAACTCCTTTAGTTCTTTATCTATAATATCTACTTAGTATTTATGACCTTAAATGTGCTGTTAATAATGTAATAATGGATTTCTTGAACTTTCAGATATTAATCTTTGGAAAAGAAAAATAATGTTTAAATATGAACTTTACGACTTCAAATATTATTTTGTAAATTGAACCCTGTTTGATGCTATCACAAACTAATTAAAATTATGTAAGGAGACATAAATTTTACCAATAGGTGATCCTTTATATGTTTCTAATATAAGTGGATGAAGGTTAGATTCATATTGACACAGATCAAAACAATTTATTCCTTTAAATTAATTAGAAGATAATAGAGTTTCACAAGCCAATGAGAATGAGAAAGTATAACGGAAAAAAATCCTATGCTTTAGAAACCAGGAGATCTGGGTATGAACCCTGTCTCAGTTGATTAATTACAGTTGTGCAACTCAAAAAGTCACTTAATCTTTCAATGCCTTAAATATGTCATCTGCATAATGGAAATAATTGCTTTTCTCCAGATGATTTCAAAATTAAGAAACAGGTAATATGTATTAAAATGGCATTGTTTTTCATAATATTAGGTGTTATTTTTCCTGAAAGCTTAATTTATAAAATATTTAATACCAATCGATGCAACTGAAATACTGGAGATAATAGAATTATACAATCAATCTATTATTTATGTGTCCTGTGAACTCATTATTATCTTGACTTCTTTACAAGGATGGCTATTTTTGTTTCTGCAGAATGTATGTATATTATTTCTTTTTTCTCCTCTTCAATTCACTTGTTATCATGTCAATATAGCTTTTAGAACAGAGTAGACATCTGTTTTCCCACAAGTAGCATCCACATGCAGGCACACAAGCATATACTACTTTATCAATTCAACCTGAAGTTGAATATTTTGAGTTGTTTACCACTGGCAAATATAACTTTCTATGTTTAAGAAGAATAAAGAATAAAATTTATGCTGAATGTCAAATATCTTATGTAGAGCCACTTTTTGATGTGTTAAGTGGAAAAGAATGAGGAGCATAAGGATTTAATTTCTGTGATAAAATGTCAGAGTTTAAAAATTAAGAAAGAAAAGCACTTAGAGAACCACATGTTATATTTTCCCAAACTTGAAAGGTATGAAAAATTGCATGATTTATGTGATGAACAGAAATGTGGTTTATTTTCTTTCTCCTAATGTAGTAACACTTTTATGAAAATAAAGGAACGGTGCTCTGTACATATTTTCCAATTTGCCTAATTTTCTTTTTTTTTTTTTTTTTTTTTTTTTTGAGACGGAGTCTCGCGCTGTGTCACCCAGGCTGGAGTGCAGTGGCGCGATCTCGGCTCACTGCAAGCTCCGCCTCCCAGGTTCAAGCCATTCTCCTGCCTCAGCCTCCGAGTAGCTGGGACTACAGGCGCCCGCCACCACGCCCGGCTAGTTTTTTGTATTTTTAGTAGAGACGGGGTTTCACCATGTTAGCCAGGATGGTCTCGATCTCCTGACCTCGTGATCCACCCGCCTCGGCCTCCCAAAGTGCTGGGATTACAGGCTTGAGCCACCGCGCCCGGCCTGCCTAATTTTCTTAAAATTTGGAATTTTATGATAGATAATGGGGCTAACTTTAAGGACAGGATAAAGCAGTTCATCTTCCTTCAGGGCTCGCAGTACAATCTTGTGTTCAGCCAGGCTGAACTACTTAGAAAGCCCCAGTGTGTAACAGGTCAGTTAGTTCCATTAGTTCCATTTCTCTCACCTGCCATACTTGGGGCTCTCTGTCTCTCTGTCTCTCTCTCTCTGTCTCTCTCTCTCTCTCTCTTTCTCTCTTTCTCTGTTTCTCTCTTTCTCTCTTTCTTTCTTTTCTTTCTTTCTTTCTTTCTTTCGTAGATGCAGTCTTGCTCTGTTGCCCAGGCTGGAGTGCAGTGGCGCATCTCGACTCACTGCAATCTCTGCTTCCAAGGTTCAAGCGATTCCTCTGCCTCAGCTTCACGAGTAGCTGAGACTACAGGTGTGCGGCACTATGCCCGGCCAAGTTTTGCATTTTTAGTAGATACAGGGTTTTACCATATTGGCCAGGCTGGCCTCGAACTCCTGACCTCAAGATCTGCCCACCTCGGCCTCCCAAAGTGCTGGGATTACAGGCATGAGCCACCGTGCCCGGCGTAGTAGTGTGCTCTCACTGAACCCTCTGCTCAGCATGCTCTTTTCTTCCCTATTTAACTGTGTGTTTTTTATAAGCTGTTTGAATATGAAATTATGATTATCCAAGAGTATCAGCATTGTAACTCTTTGCTTATTATATAGGTGGTGATTAATTAACATATTTGTTAAGTATTATACCATGTCTTATAGCATATGTCTTAATAAATCAACATTATATTGAGTAGACATTTTTTTTAACTTATTATGCATTTTCCACAACAATGTAACAACAAAAATTCTGATCCCCAATGAGTCTATCATTTAACTCTCACTTTTTATATTATACTTTTAAATCAAACCTTTAGTAATGCATAGTACTTAAAGAACTTAATAAATACCACTTTGAAAGATCTGTAGTCTAGCTTCTTAGCAATTTCAATAGAAAAGCTGAATTTCATTTACAACTGATAAAATATTGAAAACATCACAAAGTCCAAAAACAGTTTCTTTGAAGTTATAAACAGAAGAGGGTTATAAAGTTGTGTGAGAAACCATCAAAATATTTACTGTAGAGTTTCTCCAACCTTCGTTATTTTTAAAGGCCAGAAGGTAATACTAATAGATTTAAAGTTATTATAGCAGTAGTCAAACTAGTGATTATTTTCTTGACCAAGTTTTCAGGTGGTTGCCATATGTTTGGCTTCAATACATACAGTTTTTGATTTACCTCTGTGGCACATCAATCACTTTATAATGAAAAAGTTTTTCTTAGAATATATACTAGGGGCATTGAGTGATCAGAAAATTGTCCACAAAGAGGTAAGATACAATGTGAAAGTGGGTAATGTGATTCACATGAATGAAGGCAACATTTGTGGAGTTGAGACCAAAGTAAACTTTCAAAATTCACAATTAGCCCAATGTACATAGATTGGAACCATTTCAGAATGAACTGTTTACATGATTGCCATTTTGCTCCAAAAATAGTAAAGTGTGCTTTTTCTAAGAATAAGGCCATACTCATATAACTATGAAACAAATATCAAAATCAAGACATTTAATTTTGATATAGCACATTTTTAATCCATACTTGATAGTAAAATTTTACTAATTATCCTAATAATATCCTTTATAGACATGTTTTTTCACAGCCAAGGAACCAATCTAGAATGATGTATTTCAGGTTTTTCATGTCTGTTTGATCACTTTCTTTAGAATAGTCTTTTGACTTTCTTGTCTTATATGAAAGTAACAATTTTGAAGAGTACAAACCAGTTTTTCTATAGAATGTTCCTTAGTTTGAGTTTGTTATTTCCTAATGATGAGATTCAGATTATGCATATTAATGAATTATGACTATCAGATGCTTTTACTGTGTCCTTCTTAGTGCAACATATAAAAAGGCACATGGTATAGGCTTGGCCCATTTCTGATGTTAACTTTGATGTCTTTAATAAAGTAATGTTTGTCAGGTTTTTTCATTTTAAATTACTATTATTGCCATGTGTGAGGGAAAAGGGATTTGTGGAAAAGTACATTGAAATGATGTAAGTATCCTAATCTTGATCAAACTTCTACCACTAGTTTTAGTATCCATCTCTGTTATTACTGTTCTAATACCACCATTACTTCTGCATTTATTGGTTGACATATCACTGTAAAGAAAACTAACCTTCCTTCCTTCCTCCCTTTCTTCCTTCCTTCCCCATTCTTCCTTTCTCCCTCCTTCTTCCTCCCTCCCTCCCTCCTTTTTCTTTCTTTTCTCTCTCTTTCTCTTTCTTTCTTTCTTTCTTTCTTTCTTTCTTTCTTTCTTTCTTTCTTTCTTTCTTTCTTTCTTTCTTTCTTTCTTTCTTTCTTTCTTTCTTTCTTTCTTTCCCTTCTTTCCCTTCTTTCTTCTTTCCTTCTTTCTCTCTCTCACTCTTTCTTTCTCTTTCTTTCTTTCGTTCGTTCGTTCTTTTTCTTCCTTCCTTCCTTCCTTCCCTCTTTTTCTCTCTACACACATATACTATATAATCCATTATTTCCATTATTTTTTCATTTTCATTCAGATTTCTCTAGAATTGGACAGTGAAAGTCCATTTATATTGTCTGTTCTGTCATCACAACACTTTCTTGAAGCACAACCTTAAAAAGTGATGCCAAAGAGCCAATATCTATGGAAAGAATATTGAGACAAAGATAATGGAAAATTTGGTAAGACTGGGAAGTCCAAGATCAATTTGTTTGTATATGTCCTATCTGGAGCAGATCCTAATTGTAGTGGGGGACTTTTTGCTGTGGAATCTCTCTCAGACTTCTTTTAAAAGGGCACTAATCCCATGAGGGCACTAATGCAACACTGTTGGGATTAGGATTTCAACATAAAAATTTTAGGGGGACAAAAACATTCAGACCATATCAACAGACATAACAACATTTTGATTGTTATTATTAAAAGAGAATAAAATAATAATTGCAAATCTCGATATATGTGCCTTGTTGGTGATAAGGATTAATATTTGATAATGATATCTATTGGTATATAACCACAGGCATTTTTAAAAGTTATTAAGTGCCTATTTTCCCACATGTTAAGTACATCCTTTAGACCTAAGTAGACATGCCAGGCGTAGTGGCTCATGCCTATAATCCCAGCACTTTGGGAGGCTGAGGCTGGCGGATCACAGGGTCAGGAGATTGAGACCATTCTGGCTAACACGGTGAAACCTCGTCTCTACTAAAAATACAAAAAATTAGCCGGGCGTGGTGACCCGCACCTGTGGTCCCATCTACTCGGGAGGCTGAGTCAGGAGAATGGTGTGAACCCGGGAGGCGGAGCTTGCAGTGAGCCGAGATCAAGCCATTGCACTCCAGCCTGGGAGACAGAGCAAGACTCTGTCTCAAAAAAAAAAAAAAAAAAAAAAAGAATAAATAAAAATAAATAGACCTAAGTAGACGTTCCTCTGAACAAGATATACGAATGGCCAATAGGCATATGAAAAAGATGCTCAACATTATCAGTAATCAGGGAAATGCAAATCAAAACTACTTTATACCCATTAGAATGGCTAATATGTAAAAACAAAACAAAAACAGACAATACTTGTAAGAGTTTGTGAGGATGTGGAGAAAAGTAACCATCTTACATTAATTATAGCAGTATAAAATGATATAACAACTGTGAGAACAGTTTGGTGATTCCTCCAAAAATTAAACACAGAATGATTGGATGGCCCAACCATCTAACTCCTATTTATATAACCCCCAAATTGAAAAGTGGTATTCAAATACTTGCTCACAAATATTCATAGAGGCACTATTTTCAATAGCCAAAAGAAAGAAACAACCAAAATATCTATATCCATCAACAAATGAATAAATTAACAAAGTGTAGTATATCACTACCATAGAATATATTTAGTCATGAAATGGAATGAAGTAATAGTGCCTCCTACAATGTGGAGGGCCCTCAAAAATGTCCTGCGCTAAGTGGAAGCCTTCTGATACACATTTGATCACTCTTGTCTTAGAGAAATAACAGATAACTTTATGGAACATTTATTCTGCTGTGGAGATAATCATGAAAAGACAAATTCATCTATGACTTTTTCAAATGCTTGATATTTGGAATAGCATGCAAGTTGGTGAAAGCAAAAGAGTTGTAGTGAGCCTGAGTATGGTATTTTCATAAAGAGTGATGAAACTAGTTTCAAAAATAATTTTTCAAATTTTCTTTCTCACTCCAAACAGGTTGAAGAAGTGGTGCTTCATGTTGCATGACTAAAAGATACACGTTAAATTAAAATGTTCAAAATGTGAAAAATAAATATTTTTAGATAATTAATTTCATATTTATCTTGTAGTACTGTCCAATAGAACATATTGTGATGGAGATAATGTTCTCTATTTAAATTATTCAATATGGAAGCCCCTAGCATATGTGACTGTTAAGCTAAGAAATGTTAATACAACAAAAGGGAAGCTGCATTTTTAATTTTATTTAACTTTAATTTTATTTAACTTTGTTTTAATATGACTTCAAGTTAATTTTAATCAATTAATTAATTTAACTAACCACATGTGACTAATGGCTAACATTTTGGGGAGTCCAAATCTATCTTTGACTCTGTTAAAAACATTTGACTAATATAATTTTAGCATTGTTTTAGTGAATCTTATATCATCCCATTTTAACTAATTTTATATCTTTCTGAATTTGTTTTTCTCAAGAGTCCTCCTGTGCCATTCCACTTTCTCTTGTCCTGTCCCCACGATGGTTTCTAAGTGTTGAGATGTGGTAGGAGTATCAGTTCTGTGTGTTTGAGTATCCTTATAGTATTGTGGGAATGCCATCTGGTCATTGTGCTGTGTCATTATCCTTTATCTCTGGACCTCAGCTTCTATTCTCCGTGAGTCCTTTGTTTTCTATCTGGGTCTAGATTTCATAACTATGTCCTTTTGGTTGTAGAGAGTTCTGGTAACTGTACTTGCTAAGGGATAGAAACTCATTTGATCATTTAGCAATTGTGTTCATATGTAAACTTGAGAACTATGAGTTTTACCTCCTATAAGTCATTGACCTTCCTCTGACCCCTAAGTCTATTTAAATCCACATTTTTTTATTATACTTTAAGTTCCAGGGTACATGTGCATAACGTGCAGGTTTGTTACATATGTATACCTATGCCATGTTGATGTGTTGCACCCAATAACTCGTCATTTATATTAGGCTTATCTCCTAATGCTATCCCTCCCCCAGCCCCCCACCCCATAACAGGCCCCAGTGTTTGATGTTCCCCACCCTGTGTCCAAGTGTTCTCATTGTTCAATTCTCACCTATGAGTGAGAACATGCAGTGTTTTGTTTTCTGTCCTTGCAATAGTTTGCTCAGAATGATGGTTTCTAGCTTCATCCATGTCCTTACAAAGGACATGAACTCACTCATCCTTTTTTATGGCTACAAAGTATTCCATGGTGTATATGTGCCACATTTTCTTAATCCAGTCTATAATTGATGAACATTTCAGTTGGTTCCAAGTCTTTGCTATTGTGAATAGTGTCACAATAAACATACGTGTGCATATGTCTTTGTAGCAGCATGACTTATAATCCTTTGGGTATATACCCAGTAATGGGATGGCTGGGTCAAATGGTATTTCTAGTTCTAGATCCTTGAAGAATCACCACACTGTCTTCCACAATGGCTGAACTAGTTTACAATCTCACCAACAATGTAAAAGTGTTCCTGTTTCTCCACATCCTCTCCAGCACCTGTTGTTTCCTGACTTTTTAATGATCGCCATTCTAACTGGTGTGAGATGGTATCTCATTGTGGTTTTGATTTCCATTTCTCTGATGGCCAGTGATAATGAACATTTTTTCATGTGTCTGTTGGCTGCATAAATGTCTTCTTTTGAGAAATGTCTGTTCATATCCTTTGCCACTTTTTTATGGGGCCGTTTGTTTTTTTCTTGTAAATTTGTTTGAGTTCTTTGTAGATTCTGGATATTGCCCCTTTGTCAGATGGGTAGATTGTAAAAATTGTCTCCCATTCTGTAGGTTGCCTGTTCACTCTGATGGTAATTTTTTTTTTTGCTGTGCAGAATTTCTTTAGTTTAATTAGATCCCATTTGTCAATTTTGGCTTTTTTGCCATTGCTTTTGGTGTTTTAGTGATGAAGTTCTTGCCCATGCCTATGTCCTGAATGGTATTACCTAGGTTTTCTTCTAGGGTTTTTATGGTTTTAGGTCTAACATTTAAGTCTTTAATCCATCTTGAATTAATTTTTGTATAAGGTGTAAGGAAGGGATCCAGTTTCAGTTTTCTACATATGGCTGGCCAGTTTTCCCAGCACCATTTATTAAATAGGGAATCCTTTCCCCATTTCTTGTTTTTGTCAGGTTTGTCAAAGATCAGATGGTTGTAGATGTGTAGTATTATTTCTGAGGACTCTGTTCTGTTCCATTGGTCTATATCTCTGTCTTGGTACCAGGACCATGCTGTTTTGGTTACTACAGCCTTGTAGTATAGTTTGAAGTCAGGTAGTGTGATGCCTCCATCTTTGTTCTTTTGGCTTAGGATTGTCTTGGCAATGCAGGCTCTTTTTTGGTTCCATATGAACTTTAAAGTAGTTTTTTGCCAATTCTGTGAAGAAAGTCATTGGTAGCTTGTTGGGGATGGCATTGAATGTATAAATTACCTTGGGCAGTATGGCCATTTTCACAATATTGATTCTTCCTATCTATGAGCATGGAATGTTCTTCCATTTGTTTGTGTCCTCTTTTATTTTGTTGAGCAGTGGTTTGTAGTTCTCCTTGAAGAGGTCCTTCACATCGCTTGTAAGTTGGATTCCTAGGTATTTTATTCCCCTTGAAGCAGTTGTGAATGGGAGTTCACTCATGATTTGACTCTCTGTTTTTCTGTTATTGGTGTATAGGAATGCTTGTGATTTTTGCTCATTGATTTTGTATCCTGAGACTTTGCTGAAGTTGATTATCAGCTTAAGGAGATTTGGGGCTGAGACGAAGGGGTTTCTAAATATACAATCATGTTATCTTCAAACAGGGACAATTTGATTTCCTCTTTTTCTAATTGAATACCCTTTATTTCTTTCTCCTGCCTGACTGCCCTGGCCAGAACTTCCAACGCTATGTTGAATAGGAGTGGTGAGAGAGGGCCAAATACTGGCAAACTGAATCCAGCAGCACACCAAAAAGCTTATCCACCACGATCAAGTTGGCTCCATCCCTGGGATGCAAGGCTGGTTCAACATACACAAATCAATAAACGTAATCCATCATATAAACAGAACCAAAGACAAAAAAACACATGATTATCTCAATAGATGCAGAAAAGGCCTCCAACAAAATTCAACAGTCCTTCAAACTAAAAACGCTCAATAAACTAGGTATTGATGGGATGTATCTCAAAATAGTAAGATCTATTTATGACAAACCCATAGCCAATATCATACTGAATGGGCGAAAACTAGAAGCATTCCCTTTGAAAACTGGCGCAAGACAGGGATGCCCTCCCTCACCACAATTTTTTTTTTTTTTTTTTTGTAAAATTTCAAATTCCTAACTCTTGGAATAAAGAAATCTTACCTGATGTCACCACAAATGCTGAAGTGTGTGTACCTCTCGGTGAGGAAGCCCTCAGACCCAGATCTTAGGTTTCTCCAGCCACTGTCACTACTATTTCCAGGCAATAGGAAGCAGAATTCTCTTAGAGTCTTCCAGAATCTCCAGGCCACAGTCAGGAAACAAAGAACCAGCACTGAAATTCTGGGAGATTCTCCAAAACTGAGTTTTTTGGCATGAGAAGATCATGGTCATATTCTCTCTCCTTTCTCTCTTCCCAACCTCAGCTGTCCTTAGAAGTTTTGAAAGACTAATTGGTGTGGTAAATTTCTTCACTTTGAGCTCACATTCCTCCTAGCACTTTAGCTTACTCTGAGATTAATTCTCTAAGTTTTGGCCATTGATATGTAAACACTCAGTTATAGGATGTCCAAGAAATCTTTCTTTTGACAGCATGACTGGAAACTTGCAATTGATGTTTTATAAAAATCTAGTGTATACACTCAGACTTGCACTGCTGGATCGTCTTTCAGGGAAGTAATTTGTAGCCTCACCTCCGCTTTCAGCAGCAGCTTAGCCTCCATAAAACCACTCAGGGAACGGTAGGCCCACTGGCCTCATGGCAATTACACTTTTCCCTTTGCCTGACCCTGCTTCCTCTCACTTTTCTCTACAGGTGTGAATCTCTAATAAATTTCTCACATGCTAAACTCTGTCTCAACATCTGCTTCCAGAGAACTAAACCTGGGGCATTTAGTTTGAAGTTCAAAGCTGAGCACTGACTTTTCCTATTCTGTTTCTTTTTTTGTTTGTTTTTTTATCCTAGGCAGTGTCTTCCTGCCTCTTATCTGTAGCAGTAAACCTAATCCCCTTGGCCTAGTCTTAATTGCAAGATAATTCCATGGAGGAAACATAACATTAAAAACAGAAAAAAGAAAATACTTTGGATGACATTTCAAAGCATTATCCTGCTTTACTTCTTTACTTGGCTACATTAACCCCAGGAAAATTGAGGTCAGAAATCTGACTTTTCTTTTTGAAACTTCTGTGTAATTAATGAATTTCAGGAGAAAATGAGTTAAAAACTGCAAAATATAAATGGATACACCCTTGTTTTTCATAGCCTTACCAAACTGAAATCTGCATCTAAAATAAGTTTTAATACATTCACTTAAAAATTTCCCTAATCATGTGTTAATAATTTAACATTTACAGTGGAGCAAAATCTCAACAACCATGACATTTCCCCTTTCTAGCCAAAGCATAGCTCCCTGGAGAAATAAGGGTATATTTTATGATTCCCTTTCATTTGCATTTTATAAGTGCCGGGACCTTCGGCTGATTTCTGCTTTCTCTGCGTGTAAATTCCCCAATGTTTGGGTAATGCAGTGAGGAGGAGATGTTCTAACTAGGAGGGACTGTGAAAGTGGTGACACTTCATGTATAAAATACTGCCAGGGAACGAAGATTTGTACATAATGAATCCAAGTTGCCAAAGGTACATTTTCAAGTGTTAGAACTTTATAATTCTTAGATGAAAAAGGTTCTAAAACACATGATAGACATCTTTTCTCTCAAATGCGGCTGATTGCTCATGGTTTGATGTTGATGCAATATTTGGGAGATTAATGCCACTAAGGATATGGCTATGTGTTTGTCCAACATAAACCATCCAAGGGCACTTCCTTCACAAGTCAGATACTTGGTCCTCTTTCTGAATGCTCTTATTTTATCTGGCTGCAGACTACAGTAGCTCTATTTCCTGATGAAATCTAAATTGAGTTTTAATTTTTAGTGTTAGTAAAACAGATCACTAAACCAGGGAAAGTAATGTGCAAAATGTGTGCTTACAGTGGATAAAGTCCTTTAGGCCTTTCTGATAAATAAAAATTTGCGAGATATGTAATTAATGTTTTAGCCTAGTGTCTCTGCTTTTCTTTGATTATAGTATCTCAGATTTATGGCCAGCTCTATAATTGATATGTAATAACTTTAACTACTTCTCCAACACCTTCAACTATCTCTTTGACCCTCTCTCTTTATTTTAGATGCTTCCTTCCTTACCCCCCACTCCCATAGTCAAAGGAATGTGGTACTGCCAGTTAGTACTCATTCAGAAGTCATTTACCATGCATCCACCTGTTTTCCAGCTTCTAAGCTATTGTTATTGTGTCTACTCTCCCATCTTCCCATCTTCTTGATTGTATGAGTTATAAAAAAAGAAATTCCTTTCCCGAAGATAGCTGGGATTGCAGAAAAGCAAAATTAGATGTTCTATCCTCAATAGTTTGATGTTCTCCCTCACAACACTCTTTTTTACTCGTTAGGCTTTATTACTTCTGGAATCAGTGTGTTCTAGTGTCAGCTTCTGTCATACTTTTCTCTCTATGGAGTACTCTCTAGCACTGTGGAATTGGAAGAAAAAGCAGCAGAACAAAACAAAATGACAAAAACACTTACTTAGGCAAACATAATCTCTCTCCAGAATAATGCATCTGGATGTCAGGGTGGCCCACATACATTCATCTGCCTCTCCTATGTGTGTTATTTGATATACTTTGCCTCGTGGTCACCCTTTGTTTTCAGATGTAGAGTTTCTGCTTAACCCTGGCATTACATTATCTACTCTTAGTTTTTAGCTTCTAGACCTTTCTGTCTCTGTACTTTTTAATGCGGGGACCTTCTATTCTTATTTCTCTAATCTTTTTCTACCCATTTCTAACTAATGTTAGATGTATATGTATTCTTTACAGAAGTCCTGTTTGTGGACTTTCACACTGTGTAAAATTTGTTGCTCTGAAATTTAGTATGTGAAATAGGCTATGGTATCCTCTGATTTTGCTTTTGATTTTTTCCTTCTATTACATGCCCTACCAGAAAAGTCTGAAGTCTTCTGTTCTTCAGAACACTCCCAGATTTTAGTTACCTGGTTATCTTTTATTTCTTTTTGACTATCTTGACCACATTAGATAGGTGCCATGCTGATTGCCCTTGCAGAACTTCCAGTACGAACTTTATTCTGGCCATTATGTTTTTCTGTGATTTTTTTTTCCCCCCACTAATTTCACAGTCACCATGTGGCGTTTGCTCCCAGTATTTTGGAAAAGGTTTTGTTTCTTGTCTACACGTTTTTTGTCGGTATATCATGGCTTTGAGCAGAATTTTAGTAGAAAAATGGCCCTAGTAAAAATATCATCCTTTGTTTATGATAATTTGTTTGCTTCTTTTTTTTAAGTCTTCTTTGTTTATACTCATTTCTCATTTAGTAAATCTTTCCCCTTCTTTGGATCAAAATGGTGGAAAGTGTAAAAGCACTTAGGATACATGACACTGTAACATTCCCTATATTTGGATTATTGTCAAAATCCTGCAATCAACTGATTAAATATATTTTAATCCATTTTGATGAATAAACACAAGATGATAATGTATGATACATTCATTATTGAATCAGGTTCCGGGGATTCAAAGAGAACATACGGCTTCTTCCTGGAAGAAAAATCACTGTAAAAAGTGGGAGGAAGCCATGTGAAATGATTACTACAACTGACTATCATGACTCCTCGTACAGAGATAAGAACAGTTTGTAAGCTAGTCCTGTATGGGTGGGTCACATAAATCAGAAAAGGATGGGCACCGTCCTAACTCTTTCTGAATGTGTTGCCATCTGCTTTCATTTCATGCAACCTCTTTGTTGAAAGATACCAGAGTTTCTGAAGGAAAAAAGGTATGCCTGGTTCTAGCTCAGGAGCCAAAATAGAATTGCCTTAAAACCTGTTTGCAAATTTCCATATTCTGTTTTTTTTTTGGGGGGAGTGGGTGTTCCTGTCATCTTCGGATTTTCATTTACTCAGTAGCAGCATTAATTCAATGGCAAGCTCACAGCTTGGGGTGGCCATTTTACCTTATGCCATCCTCAGGGCTTGCCTAACTCCAACTTGTTTTCCCGTTTGTTATTTGTCCAAAAAAAAAAAAAAAAAAAAAAGGAAAAAAAAAAGAAAAAAAAAGTAGGCCCCAAAAGCTACATGTGGCAAAACAAAAGCTGGATATACTATTTTATGATGAGAGTAAATAATGCTTAACATGTTTCATATTCATCAGAATAATTTCCTTATGTTTCCATCATTTGGCCATGGGGAATTTCTTTCACACTAAAACCTGTTCCCTGGCTTCGCAAACACCGTCTAGCTCCGGGACCCTCCTGACCTCAGCAGTCTGTTCTATTGCTGCTGAAATAGTGCTTTTCAAGAAAGAAAATATGTTCTGGTCTATTTTTCACTGTTCCATGTATGAAGTTCTAATTATCCATAATGGAAATTATACATATATAATGGGGGAGAAAGGACCTTTCTCAAGTATCATCTGTTTCCTTTCTAATCTCTTGTCAGTCTAACAAAATGTTTTCAGAATCTGAACTGGGTGCTAATTAGATTCCATCAAAGATCTCATGATATTGCCAATTCACTGACCTTTTCTGTAGTGACGTTTCAAGACAGTTATATTTTTAAAAATCTAGCACATCACGTAGTAACTCAATCAATATTTGCTAACCATCAAGAATGTATGTTTTATACTCCAAGATATTTTAACAAATTATCAACTCCACTCATCCCTTTATTGTGATTTTTTTTTTTTTTTTTTGAGATGGAGTGCAGTGGCATGATCTTGGCTCACTGCAACCTCTGCTTTCCGGGTTCAAGTGATTCTTCTGCCTCAGCCTCCCAAGTAGCTGGGACTACGGGTGCACACCACCACATCTGCCTACTTTTTCTATTTTTAGTAGAGACGGGGTTTCACCATGTTGGCCAGGATGGTCTCGATCTCTTGACCTCGTGATCTGCCTGTCTTGGCCTCCCAAAGTGCTGGGATTACAGGTGTGAGCCACTGCACCCAGCATTTATTGTGATATTTTAAGATTTTTGACCACTTTGTATGTGATGCACATTGAAAAGCAAGCCCTTTACATTAGACTGCATTCGATTCCATTCTTACCAAATAGCTTAGAAAAATCAGTATTGTAACATTGGCTATTCTTGGATATTTTTTAATGATAAATACATGTGAATTATTTACCTTTTTGTCAAGACCTTAAAAGGACTGTAATTTAGAGACTAGACACATGTTGCATTGTGGATTTTGGAATAACATGTTTTAACAGAGTGTATTAAGCATTCAGAAGACTGATTCTTTTCATGCCCTTGATAATAAATTCACTTTTCTCATGCAATGAATTCACTTGAGATTCACAGTCTCCTCATAAACCTTGCAGTAAAATGTTTAACCTCAGATTTCAAATGCTATAGTACATTTTATGATAATAAATATTATCCCTATGGGATTGTGAATTTGGTGATCATACACAATGTTGCAGTGAGAGAGATCTTACCTCCCACATGTAACATATGGAGGTCTCATTTGAGTATTTGATTACCAGAATTCATCAAGATTATTTTTAAGTACACATATGCATCCTGCATTTTTATGCACATGAATGGAGTTTTTCTTAGCCTCAATATAATTACCCCTTAAAGCAAATCATAACTTAAAAAAATTGGAGTAAAGCCTTTGCTGTGTTTTGTTAAATTAGGTTGAATTTTACTGTGGAATATTTTAACATCTAATAAATGCTATGAACATTTAAGAGTATTTTGATTGGAAATAAAGCTCATTTTTCATTTTCAATTTCTGAAAAGAATGTCACAATTCTGGATTCTACTACAAAACTTGAAGCATTGGGTGCACTTTGAGATAAGGTGATGTGAAAAATATATTAATAAATGCGTAGGTAACATTCTTATCCAGTCTAAGAATTCCACGTGCCTACATCAAAAGAAATGAACACATACTTTGTGACATTCTAAAGAAATCCTTATCCTTTGAATGTTGATAATCTTCTTAAAATTCAAGAAACAACTTCCCTAGGATTTAGTATGTCATATAACCAATTAATAAACAAGCAGTGACAAAATGTGAGAAATAATCCTCCATTCCAAATGTGTCTTGAATGTTGAACATATGTAAGCATTGAGGTAAGTAATGTATTATGGTGGAATCAAAAATAAATATGATCCATTATCTGTTAGAATAACCTAAACAATAAAAAATTATTTAAATATACAAAGCAAAAAAAAAAAAAAACCCACAAAATAATAAAATAAAAACTTTTGTCTTGCTCTTGCTCTTTTTAAATGTAGATTGCTCTTTTTAAATGTAGGGAATCTGCATGTCATACTCAGTTACGGACATCCAGATATCTATTCCATCCCTACATTACTATCCATGACATCCACAGCAGCGGAAGACAAAGCTCACTCTTGAGATTAAATACTCTGGCCCAGAAATAACATATGCCATCTCCACGTTCAACTTACTGGCTAAAATAATCCCATAACCAGTCCTAACTTAACAGGACTAGGGATGTGTAATCCTTTTTTTTTTTTTTTTTTTTTTTTTGAGGCGGAGTCTCGCTCCGTCACCCAGGCTGGAGTGCGGTGGCGCGATCTCGGCTCACTGCAAGCTCCGCCTCCCGGGTTCCCGCCATTCTCCTGCCTCAGCCTCCCGAGCAGCTGGGACCACAGGCGCCGCCACCTCGCCCGGCTAGTTTTTTTTGTGTGTGTGTTTTTTAGTAGAGACGGGGTTTCACCGGGTTAGCCAGGATGGTCTCGATCTCCTGACCTCGTGATCCGCCCGTCTCGGCCTCCCAAAGTGCTGGGATTACAGGCTTGAGCCACCGCGCCCGGCCGTGTAATCCTTTTATGAACCCAGAAGGAGAAAAATCTCCAGTGACCACTGGTAATGCCTGCCATACACACAATAGCCTCCATCTTGAAGGTTAATCAATACAGGCAGACATGGACTTGAAAGCAATCACTAAATCATTTATATGAGGGTACACTTCACAATGGTAGTGAAAGGTACAAGGAGACAGTTGATTTTAACCTTAAACCTTAAAAAATTAATAATCTTACTGCAAAAGACAAAGTAGGACTTAGGTAAACACAGGTATTCCAAATAAAATCAGTGATTACTTAATTGCATGATCTTATTGTTGTCTGTCTCTCTACACACACACACACACACACACAGTTCTCCTCTTCCTCCTTCTCCTTCTTCTTTTTCTTCTTCCTCTTCTCCTTCTACTCCTCTTCTCCTTCTTCTTCTCTTTCTCCTCCTCCTCTTTCTTTTCCCCAAGAAAAACAATCTCAGCCACTCCACAAGGACTTACTTTGTTTAAAAACTAATCTCTGTCTTTACTGGTATCAGTGGTTAGACTTTGAGACAGTATTTTATGTCTTTTACTTTATCAAAATGTTGATACAATTCTCATTTAGAAATCATAGTAATTTTAAGCACAGCAGTTTATACATGAAATAAATGTTAGAGAATCAGTGAACTATAATTTGACATTAAAATTATTTAAAATGTTGGTGGAATTCATGGCCATGATTTTATTGCGCTATTTGTCATTTTCTGGAAAATACAAGTTATTGACTCAGACTTGAATTAAATTAGACTAACCCCAAGCAATATATAAACTGCATGATTTTCCATTTAAAGAATGATTCATATTTCCTTTTGAATATTTCTTTCTATCGGTAACACATGTAAATATGAGAAATTTGACTTCAGATCTAGAATGTTAGAACTGGAATTGTCTGGAGATAGACCTTGGCCCTGGCAGTCAAAGCAGCAGAACAGAGAGAAAATCTGAATGACAGTAAACAGATTGGTGCCAGCAACACTGAGAACCATATATGAAGAGTAAGGTGGAATCAGAAATGCTTTCAAAATAATAGGAAGGCCTCACGCAGTAGGGCAGAGAAACATTAACTGAAAGCAGACTGCCAAAGTCAGTCACTCAGCTTCACTAAACCTCTGAGCCTTACTTCTTTCATCTACTAAATAAAGACATAAAGATGATCAGAAAGGGAAGGGTGTGTGGACAGTTTTGTACAAAACCACTTGTATGCTATGGTGATTACAGGTTTCATAAGTAGAGCCAACCTCCAGAAGTCTCCCTCCTTTTACTCCCCGCTGCCTAAAGTACTCCCGTGTCAAGCATAAGACTGTAATACACTTTAGGATGTAATTCTCTCTGGGCAGATAAGTCATTATTAATCACTAATAAATAGGAATTTAACATATTTATGTAAGAGGAATTTAGATAAGGACACACGGCACATGCAGTATTCAAAATGAGAAAGAAGTGCAGGGCAAATGCTACTGACATTATGAAAACAACAAAACAAGTAAAATCCAACAGTCTCAGGAGAAGAAAGCAGGAGAAGAAAGCTGATAGAACTTAAGAGGATTAGGCTCCTACAGAAACTTTGCTAACATCCCAGCTATGATAAAGGCAATTGGAGCAGGAGTGTTTCAACTGTGGTGTAATATCCCATAGTATCTGCCATACTGGTCTAACCAGGTCACTGTTTTTACTATTAGATTTTCTCCACTTATTATTATTATTATTATTTTATTTTTGAGATGGAATTTTGCTCTGTTGCCCAGGCTGGAGTGCAGTGGCATGATCTCGGGTCACTGCAACCTCCACCTCCGAGTTCAAGCTTCAGCCTTCTGAGTAGCTGGGTTTACAGGCACCCAACACAATGCCTGGCTAATTTTTGTATTTTTAGTAGAGACGGGGTTTCACCATGTTGGCCACGCTGGTCTCGAACTCCTGACCTCAAGTGATCACCTGCCATGGCCTCCCAAAGTGCTAGGATTGTAGGCGTGAGCCACTGTGCCTGGCTCTCCACTTACTATTATAAATGCTATTTTGTTTTGAACCTCTTAATGTATAAAGTGTTTTGTTTGTCTGTTTTGTACTTGTATTCATAATTATCCAGGATAGATGGTTATTTTTATCTAATTGTTTTCTCAATTGCCTTTTTACGCTGATAAATAATATAAACATATTTCCTCTACTCCACTTTTTTCCCTTTGATTAATGTGGTAATTATTTACTATCCTTGTGAGTTTTGAGGCCTCTATATACTTCTGTTCGGTAATCTCAATGATCCGGGGTCATGGAGCCTCTGTGATAGTCTCTCAAAGGTCTCCCTCATAATCCTCCATTATAGGAGTGGATTTATTTTTCAAGTAATGATCATGCTTTGATCTGACTTTTTATTTGGCATGTATGATATTTCAAACAGCAGTATTACTACAAGATAATTAATCTTTTATTGCAGTAAAAGTATATTGGCACCTGGATTGCCTCATCCATTCATGTTACCTTGCATAGTAGCTGAGCACTGCAATTCGTGAGCATTTTGCTTTCCTGCTAGGAAACTTTCCCATCCCTTAGGGAGAAGTTGCCTGCTGGGGTCTGATGCACACATTATCTGTCTAAGCTCTTTTTTTTTTTTTTTTTCTGACAGACTAGACCATGAGTTCTAAGAAAATGGGAAACAAATCTACATTGTCCACCACTGAGTATTCATGTTAGCCCAGTATCTACTACATAATGAAAACTCAAATATTTGTTGAGTAATTAAATTAATCAGGGTTGATTTTTAAACATTTCTACTATATGTCTATTCTTACGTTCTAAGACAGATACTTTCTTGTCCTCTTATGCTAAGTATAAATAAAAGGTAGAGAAATCATTCCAGATACTTGTGATTTTTTACCATCCTCGTATGCAAAAAGCTGTGAAAACATATTAAGTTAAAGTGAGAGTAATATTTTGCTTCACAAATTTGGTGAAATATTAATCCAGATTAATCCAATGAGTCATTTTCTTACGTATCTTTTACCTTTCTCTTCATGGTCTGTTATTGTCCCTGGACATGGCCCAATAGAAACTGAATAATAGTATCCTTTTCTTGGCAATCTCCAAACACAAACTCTTCCCTATTCTGCTCCAGTCAGTCAGACCTACTGATGTCGAGCTCCTATTCTGCCTAGTTTCTCGAAATGCAGCTTTTCTCAACTTGGATTAATGTCCCCACCCCTTCTCATCTAACTAACTCCTAAGCACTCTTCACTACTTAGTGTAGGTAAGACATTATCAGCAGAGGCCTCCTTGACCCTATATCTTGGCTAAGCCTGATTAAAATGTCAACACCTAAATCTCCCAGAAAGAATCCTAAACGTACCAATTTTCACCTGTATTACACTTTCCTATGTGTATGTTTGCCTCCTCAGTTGGACTACTTACTCTCATAGAGTACTAAGAACATTAGCTATTATAGCATCCCTGACACATGATACATACAGTGCCAGATAACTATCCAATGACTGTAGAGAAGACACATTTGTGTTCTATGTTGTATTATCTCTAGAGGCACACTAACATTTAATTCAAACGTTCTTTATGTGATTTAGAATAATTGTTAATCGATACCATTCTACTGGTAAAAGGTACATGTGAAGTCAAATTGTCCCTGAGAGAATATCAAGATATGGACATACAATTGGGAAAATCAAATACTGAATCCATGCTGCTGTAAGTGCAGCATGGATTAATGAGATTGCTTAACCAAATGTATAGATTAATTATTCAGGCAATTTTTAAGGAAGAATGAAATGTGAAATGTTAACAAGACTTATAAAACTGTTGCTGTTAGATGATGCAATTGATTGTAATGACTGTAAAATAAAAAGATCAAGGGAAGCAATTACATATTAAAAACAGAAATAAATATAGTAATGCTTCCTGGAAAACTGAGGAAAAATGTATCCTTTATGTATAAAGGATAAATGTCATGTTTAATAATGAATTGCAGATTAATAGTAAATAAATAAAAACTTCAATGTCAATTTAGAGTTTACATTCTGATCTATAATAACCATTGAAAAATACCATACAAACATATTTTTCATTTCCTTATTTTTCCTTCTGTAAATTCATGAAAGGATGATCATGGAAAAAGTGAGGTTTGGTAAATATATTTTTATATAATTACATTTAAATACTGGAAGATTTCTATTCTTAACATATTTTAGGCTTATTTAAAAAACAACTTTATTGAGATACACAATTGTGAAAATTTCACATTTTAAGTGTACATTTCAGCATTTCTTTTAGTATATTTACTGAGTTGTTTAATTTTCACCAAAATCCAGTTTTGGAACTTTCCCATAAGCCCAGTTCCCATAACCCCTCATACCATTTAGAACTTTCCCATAACCCCAGTACCCATAACCCCTCATACCATTTTCAGCCAATCCTTATTCCCACCTCTAGCACCATGCAATTACTGACATACTTTTTGATATGGAAAATTACTATAAATGGAATCATGCAAGTTGTGGTCCTTTGTGACTGCCCTCTTTTACTTAGCTTAATGTTTTTGAGATTTTATCCATGTTGCAGCATGTATAAATATTTTTAAAATTTTGTTGAAGGCATCAGCCTCAATTTGTATTTATTCATTATGCTATTTCTTCTAATTCATGGATTTATGTTTTTATGACTATATCTATTTCTTTATACTCCCTTTGTTTTATTTTGAAGGTTTATTTCAGGCAAAGCATTTACACTTTACAATAGATAAAGATGATATAAAACACATATTATTTGTACATCTTTCTTCTATGAAAACATGGTTGCAGATATGGTTAATTCTCTTGAGTAATGTAAAGCAATCAGAGTGACTGGTTCACAATATGATCACAAGTGGTAACAAGTGAGCAAAAGTCTCTTTGGAATACTTGAAAAACTCATTTATTTCATCCACTGTAAATAGACAAATATTTAAGGAAAAAATGTCCTTTCAAAATTAGGCAACACATCTAAGACTTATTGTTCTCTAAGACTGTAACATAAATACAGCAATTTTTTTTGCAAATAAGTGAATGCATTTTTATGACTAATGAGGAGAAAGCATTTTGAAGGAGACAAAGTAGAGATGAAAATGATGAATATTTTATGAATAAGGGAGAAATGTCATGTTCAATAGCTAATTGTAGATTAGTAATAAAGGAATAAAAACTGGAATGTCAATTAAGAGGTTACATTCTGATTTCTAATAACCATCGAAAAATACCATACAAACATATTTTCCATTTCTTTAATTCCCCACCTGTAAATTCATGACAGGGTGATCATGGAAAAAAGCATCAGAACACAACAGGGCACAAAGTCCTGGCTTGTTTTACTATCTGTCCCTAGAAACCAGGTCTATGCACTCCACCTTCTAAGCTTCCTTTCCTTTAGTCCATTTAATTCAACAGCTATTTATTGAAGAAATATATGGGTTACATTGACAGATAACACAAACCACTTGCTATCAGGAAATCTATTGTCAATACTGCTGTGATGAAACTTACAGGTCCATGTGTCTTTTTGGAAGAATGGATTGAATAAAAAAAATGTAGTCATACACACCATGAAATATGACACAGTCATAAAAAAAGAACAAAATCATGTCCTTTGCAGTAACTTGGAAGCAGCTGGAGGTCATTATCCTAAAGCAACCCCAAAGCAGAATCAGAAAACCAAATAGTACCTGTTCTAATTTAGAAGTGGGAGCTAAACAGTAGATACTCATGAATATAAAGATGGGAACAATGGCCACTGGGGAAAAAAGAGTGGGGAGAGGGAAAGAAGGGGTAAAAAAAAAAATTACCTATTGAGTACTATTCTCACATCCTAGGTAATGGGTTCAAGCGTACTTCAAACCTCATGCAATATACCTTTGTAACACATTTGCACATGTACCCCGAGAACCTAAAATAAGAGTTGAAAATAAAACCCTAAAGTCTATTTAAGAGGAAGATGAGGAAAATGAATTTAAGGGAAAGATGAGGAAAATGTATTTCTACCTGCAGTTCTACTTTGATAGAACTGCCCCTCGGCTACAACTACTAGTAAAGGTTTTCCTTAATGAAAAGATTTATGTTCTAGACACCCACATGGCACCAAAGGAAGCATTCAGGTGGCAAATGGATCAGTCTAGAATTACTCCAATTGTCTTGAGAAAAATACTTCACCTCTCTAATTTTCAATCGCCTAATCTATAAAATAGGGATGATAATAACCACCCCAATGTTTTTAAGAATTAAAAAAAGCAAGATTCTGTATATACAGTATAAAGAATATTGCCTAGCACAAGATATATTAGTTTTATTATTTATATTGCTTTATCATCATCATCATTGTCATTACTATTTTTCTTTATGAAAGAGATTTGTCAGATGAAGCTAGTTAATTCAAAATAGTTATTGAATCACCTAACTAAATTATTTTTCTGCCAGTGACCAGCCATGTGATTGTGGAAAGGTTCACTGTGTCTCAGTTTCCTTGTTTTCCAAATAAGGGTGATAATATCATTTGCCTCACAGTACTGATGGTATGATTAAGTAAGATAATAACTTCCTGTACTAATGACAGTTTCTGACATGAGGTAAGTGTTCAAGAAAGGCTTTTTATTATTATAAATATTAATATTATTTATTCCTTTCTTCATTTATTCTATTTTTTGAAATAGCAAACAATAAATGGTAGTTATTATTGTTTACAAGAACAATATATTTATTAGCACCATGACTTGCTAAATCTTCTAAGAAACAGACATGGGATTAATAATAGTAGCCATTATTAAGTGAAGGCATGAACACAGTTATCATAAACGAAAGATGTGTAGGCTCCAATTAGGTTAATTTTCGCTTCATAATGGATGCAGACTTTCTCACCTGGTTGATGAGATATTCTACCAAAAAGAGCATCCCTTTTCTAGAAAATGACCCCTTAAGAGGGACAAACAATATGTAACTAAACGAACGACCTAGAAAAGTCAGTGGGATGGGAGTCTGAAGATTTTGAAGAGCAATAAGTGAAAAAAAAGTGACAGGTCATGCTTGATAGGAGAACAAGTAATACGTGTCATAGAGTGAGGAAATGGAAAGTATTTCTGGGAAGTAAGGATCCACTGATGATATTAGGCAGCTGTGTGGAGCCTGGGAGACTAGGAAGAGTGTCAAGAGCATCAACATTAATAAATTGGAGGTCAGCAGATCATGCTGCTCATCAGTCAGTGTCACTGGTGATAAATGTTTTGAGGGGAAAGGTCAGTGAATGGGAGGTGACTGGAGTATTCCCGAGAAACAGCAGTCTTCTGTTAAACAGGAGGCTCTTGGAATACCAACACGTGATCATTAGACCTGTCATGTCAGTGAACAAGGCCAAAATGAAATCAGAGTGAGGACGCCAAGAGTTTTAATAAACTGGGAAAAAAATGGATCACAGTTAAATGTCTTTCTACCAAACCATTACTCTTAGATACTTCACATGAAAATATCAATTCCTGTTTTACAATGTTCTTTTTTTTTTTTAAAGTACATGATATCTAAACAATTGCAAAATAAGCCAGTGCTTTTTTAATTTTGCAATTGTTCAGGTATTTTCAATGAAAGTAAATTGGTGAAGGTATAACCAGAGGACACAATGTCAGTTTAGGATCTCTGCTGACCAAACAATGTCAACAATTAGGCAAGGGGTACATATTAAGATAAGTGGATGATATTTGTTTGAGTTGGACTAAATTTATAGAAGGGATATGTTACATCATTTTTAGATCAAGGACAAATGCATTTATCAAGCAAGGCCTAATGATGAGCAGAGTGTGCTGGAAACACACAGGCCCAATTCTACGAATTAGTGACAACCTGAAAAATGGGAACTAAAAACTCTCTCTCAGTACTGCTGCTTTAATTAAATGAAATAATGTATATAAAAAATCTATTAGGTTGGTGCAAAACGTAATTACGGTTTTGGCCACTACTTTTGAACCAGCCTAATAGTAAGATGAGAGGCATGTGTTAGGTTGAAATCGTAGATTGTTTGTGTGTTGGGGGGGAGGGAGTGTGTGTGTATGTGTATGTGTGTTCATGTGTCATGAAATTTAGTTTTATCTTATTTTAAATTTGATACTGATTTTATGCACATAATGTATTCATTGAACAAATATATATTGAGCCCCAGGTACTATTTAGGTACCAGACGTATAGCAGGACCCACATAGTTAATATCCCAACCTCACATAATTTATATTCTAGTGAAAGGGAGACAGATGATCAACAAGGACACGCATAGTATATGTTAAGTTGTCTATACATTAAGGTATCATAGATACAGAGTGCCATTGGTGACAGGACATTAGGACTGTAAATTTAGATATCTTAGACATTTGTGAGTGAGCAAGAACAAGTGTAGTAGGGGAATGTTTGGAGAAATAGCAGTGGGCTTGATCACGTAGGATTCTGGAAGCCGTTCAAGGGACTTTGCTTTGTTCACTGAGGGATATGGGAAACCATTGAATGTTATGAGCAAAGGAGTTGCAGATAGAATTAATGTTCCAGTTCCTATTTTAAATGTCTCCAAGAATCTTTCTTAACTTCCCAGAACACCAGATTGAGAAATTGCTATTCTTATCCCCTTTATTTGGGCAAAGAAATGGAAGCCCAGAAAGGTTGAGTAATTGGCTAAAGTCATATAGTAACTAGTGACTGAGCTGGATTTTGAACCCACGCAGGTTCAACTACATAGAATTAGAATCTTAACTACTTCTAATCTTTAATGAAACACTCCTTAGGGAGTGCTTTTCCCTTGGATTGTCTTCCCCACCGCCCCCATCCCTCGGATTGTCTTTTTTTTTTCTCTCTCTCTGTCTTCTCAAGCATACTTTTTATTGGTCTTTTAAATGTGATTTCCTGTACTTTCTTCTGTTGTTTCTTTCCTTCCTTTCTTTCTTTCTTCTTTAATTTTCTTCCTTCTTAACTTCCTATCTTTATTTCCTGAAGTAAGTTAGGTATTTTTCATGTATTATGTCGTTTATCCTATCATATCTTTTGGCCATGCACTCTCTTTTTCGTTTTCTGTGTATTTATTCTAAGCAGAGTTTATCTAATTTAGTGCAGTTTACTGTCTTGCTACTCAAGATATAGTCCTCAACAGCAAAGGCTTGGGAGCTTGCTAGGAGCTGGGCTGTGTCCCACAGTCTGTATTTTAGCTGGATCCACAGGTGATCTGTAGGCATGCTGGCATTTGAAATACACTTTACACGCAGACTGGGAGATACAGCATAGGATTTTTCCTCAGTTTTTCTCACTTTCTGATGGGTTTTTGAGTAGAATCTGTTTTTCAGATTTACAGCTGCAGAAAATGCCAAATGCAACAATAATCCCATATTCATCATCAATAATAAATTTATTTAAATCAGCCCTGCTGAATAAAAACTGGAACCATTTTCTCACTATGTAACACATAGGAATATAAATTTCAACAATGTGAGCCACAGCTCGCACCACTTCTAGAATACTTTTGGCCTTTGCCTCACTATTTTTTTCTTGAAATGCACATTTCAAGAATGCAATGAGCCAATTCTAGTTCTTTGCGTTAATTTTTCTTCCTACCCCAATGGTGGTGGTTGTTTTGAAATGGAAGTCACTAAATAATCTTAGAAAGAAAGATATTGATGGAAAGAAAGAATACTGTACTCTATCCCTCTCAAAAGGAGTACACCGTTCTCCAGTCTCTGAGACAGGGCAAAAAGTAGAGCCAAAATAACATGTCTTCTTACCTCCCTCTAGCCCAGCAGGTTTATTCAATTTTTAATGGCAAAATATCCATTGAAAACCAGCTGTGCTTCTTAGGTCACTGCTATAATTAGAAAATATTTCCAGATTTTGAAAAAACCCAACTCTGAGAATTAGTTTTCAGTGTTCTCATGAGACTCAGAGAAGTTTAAATACCTACCCGAATTACTAAGTGATAGAGCCAAAAGCCAAGAGCCAAGACACACACCAATACACAGAATCCCAATTTAATGCCCTTCTACTAATATGCTCTGCATTTTTAAGGAAAATATTATGAATAGCAGCATGAGTACTTTCCAATGGCATTAGTTATCAGTTTCATTTCACATTTCACTGCCACTTTTGTAGCAGACATGGTTCCACATCTTCTAATTGCATTCCCAGATCTCAACCACTGCAAATATCTTCAGGTCACCTATTTTGCTTAAATGGTGGCTTCTGTGTGGGTAAATCTGGTGCCTTCTGCCTTGAGCCCCAGCTGTTTGCATCCTGCTGTGTGTGATTGTGAGTGACTGAATGTTGGACAGCTGCAACTTCAGAAAAAAAAAAAAGGGCCAACACTTTTCCCTACTAGTGCATTCTTTAATTCTGTTGTTCATGGACTGGTTATGAGCACAGATAATAAATTCTCTCTTTCTGAAATATTTTGGTCCTACTTTTATCTCATTATGTGTGGGACCTAGAGTTACAAAGTGGAGAAGCAACCAGCAGATAAAGTAAGAAATGTTTAATCTGAAATAATTTGGCTTTATTAAATTTATGCAAATGTTTAAAGCCACAGTGTTATGTATAGATATGAGTCAAATTGCTCTATGTTTCCCAGGCCACCTTTACCTGCTGTTGGCCATACAATATTTTGATGTCAGATTCCTGTAAGACTTGTAGACCTTGAAATGTTCAAGGACTGAAAATAGCAAATGAGAACTTGGGGGGCATTATATCAGCCAAGTCATTATTTTACTTGGAAAACTTAATTCGGTTAAACCAAATAGTAATTTAAGATGAAACCCATGTGTATGCAACTGCCAAAGAGTCTGTTTATTTAAAGAGCTTTTATTTCCTTTAATAACAGTCCTTGAATATCATTTATAGCATATTCACTTTTTTAGTTGTAGTATTTTTAGTTTTAAATGTCCTGAAAGTATCTATAACTAATTAGTCCATTGAGTGTACTGATTAAACTAATTTACATTTTATAATTCTAGAAATAAAATACGAATGAAAAGTTATTCTAGAACACATTGCAAATAAATGAAAAGAAATGAAAAACAGTTTAAAATAACCAAATGTTCAATGTAGTCTTATTGCAAATCCATTTTAATATATTCCAAGATAAATCATTCTTGTTCTTAAAACTTTGCTGACAGATATTTTCTTCCTTTGGTTATTGTCTTTTATTGTCCAAGCATTTTAATATGGTAAATATGTAAGTACTACTTCACCTAGCTGTACTCACAATGCCTAAATTATCTGAAAAGAGTTTCTGGTCTATAAAAGCTCTGTCTCAGACCTGTTATAAATTGTAAAGTGCTATGAGCCAATTCAACAGTATTTAATGTCAATTAAGCCAACAATAATTATGGAGCAGGAATTATATGGCAGGTACATCATTAGACTTTAGAGAGGCAGACATGAAATGGCAGTCAATCTGAGCTCATTGACATTGGAATGAGATAAGAATTTTGATTGTTTCGAGGTGGTGAAGCATAATGATGGATACAGAGAAGCATAATGTATACATATATAATTAAAATAATCAAAATATTTAAAAATGTAACATATATCATTAAATATAAAATATTTCATATTTAATGTATATCTCATAAATGTGTGTTTGTGTGTATTTTAAGCTATGGGTACCTTACAATATCATAGGACAAATTAAGTTTTTACTTTAGTTGAAGAAGTTTGTAAATTTCCCCTAGTAAACCCTATTTCCATACCAGAAGGGAGGAAAGCCAGATTTCTAGGACCTATACAATAAATCTAAATAATTTTTATTATTATTTTTGTTTTAAATGATCAATTATTTTTGAGAAAATTCTGTAAGAATAGATGAAATGGTAAGTAATTTAAAGGGGGAAAATCATATTAGATTGCTGTCGTTATCTTGTTTAGAATTATATTTATTTTATTGCATTCTGGTGTGGATTTTTAGAGTATAACTTTAATCCCCTGTTGGAGAGCCTTCTCTTTCAAGAGAGTTTAATATTTCTGGTATTAATCATTAACAAAAGATTTGGAGGCTACATTCATTTCCTGTGGCTAATGTAACAGATTAAAACATAGTGTTCCAAAGCATCACAAATTTATTGTCATACAGTTTTGGAGGTAAGATGTCCAAAAGGGGTCTCACTGGGCTAAAACCAAAGTGTCAGAAGGCTGCATTTCTTGTGAAGGTGGTAAGAGATATTCTGTTTCTTGCCTTTTCCAACTTCAAGAGATTAGTTGCATTCCTTATATTATGGCCACTCTTTCTAATTTCAAATACAGCTCCACAGCTTTTTCAAATCACTTTCTGACCCTGCCTTCTCATTCTACCTCCCTCTTCTGTTTCAAGGGATTCTTATGAGTACATTGGGCCTACTCAGATAATGTAGGATAATCTTTTTTATCTTAAAGTCAGCTGATTAGTAAGCTTAATTCTATCTGGCAACCTTAATTCCCCATTGTCATGTAGAGTAAAATTTTCAGAAATGCTGGATATTAGGACATCAACATCTTTCAAGGCCGTAATTCTACCTACTACAAGGGTTTAACCAAGGACCTCTGGGTCTTATTCTCTTGGGTATGATTTTTAACACACTTTAAGGTATGACTATATAACCACTGTTGCTGGGTGGAGAAAGTTCTCCAGGGTCCAAGTAAGTAAGTTACTGCATGTATCATGAAGTGAAGTTACATTTATCTTGATATTTTCTTGGGCTATTTATCTTTTGCCATTTCTGAACCATTAGCAAAGTCTTGTCTACCTCCTTCAGCATTGTACTGGCCATATTTACAAACAGTAAAAGAATGGTCACAAGTCTACGTTTGGTTCTCAGAAAAATAGCAGCACTTGAAGCTTGAGTGGTATTGATTTCCAAAGGAAAAAATCATTCTTAGGGAACAACCTGTGAGACCATGAGGTCCTGACATTCATCTATATCTGCCAGTGTTCATCTCTTCTCAGCATTGGAAGAGGTTGGCTTGAGTTTTATTATGGCAGCCTTCTTCACATAAAGTAGCTCAAAAATTAGTAAAATGGGATACAGCAAGTAACTCAGCATAAGAGGCCCTATAAAGCAATGACTTCAAAATACCATGAAGTGAGTGTAATAAAGCTTTGCAGAGAGAAAGATACCCAGCATAGAAATGGCTAATGTTTCATCCTACAGCTTTACTCATGGATGTCCCTGTTTCATGTGCTAACATGATTTGTGGTGGTTGTGTCACTGTTTCCACTTTCAAAACATTTCAAAAAGACAAAAACAATGCTGGCAAGGTTTCAGAGAAAAGAGGACATACATTGTAGGTGGAAATGTTAGTGCAGCTATTATAGAAAACAGTATGGAGGTTTATAAAAAAACAAATATAGAACTACCGTGAGATCCAGGATTCCCACTGCTGAGTATATGTCCAAAGTAAAAAAACAAAAATCAGTTTATCCAAGAGATACCTGCACACTCATTTTTATTGTAGCACCATTCACAACAGCCAATATATGAAATCAACCTATGTGTTCATCACCAGATTAATTCATAAAGAAAATGTGGTATATATCCACAATAGAATAATATTTGACCATAGAAATAAATAAAATTCTGTCATTTGTGGCAACATGCATGATCATAAAGGACACTATGTTAGGTAAAATAAGCCAGGCACAGAAAGACAAATACTGCTTGTTCTCCCTCATATATGGAACCTAAATATTATTTTATAAAAGCAAAGAGTAGGATAGTGGTTACTAGAGGCTGGGAAGAATAGGGAGATAAGGGGATAGGTAAAGGTTGGTTAACGAATATGAAATTACAGCTAGATAAGTGGAATAAGCTTCATTATTCTATAGCATTGTAGAGTGGCTATAGTTAAAATATTTTACTGTATATTTTCAAATAGCTGGAGAAGAAAATTCTGAATGTTTCCAACACATAGAAATCATAAATGTTTGAGGTAATAAATGTGCTAAAAACCCTGATTTGATCATTGCAAATTGTATACATGTATCAGAATATCACACTATGCCCTATAGATATGTACAATTATTATGTGTCAATGAAGACTAATAATACAAAAATTGAAAAAAAACAGGATTTTTTATTTTGAGTATAATGGTGCACCTAATTGTTCCTTATGAATATAAGATCTAATGGCATCTTATATGCCATCTTAAAATGGCATCTTAAAATATTATAAGATGCCATTAATGACAACTAGATGTGACACTGACTGGTAAGACTGTAATACTGTAAAATACAATATATAAACTATCATACCATAATGGTGTAATACTATCTACTACAATACCAAAGGCATCGATGAAAAGCCCAACGCTATCATATGTGACTGAGAGACTGAATGCTTCCTCCCTCAGATTGGATTGACGCTCAAAGAGAGAGCATACCAAATATCATACAGCTCGTGATTAATACTTGTTCACTTTAATCATCCTTTCTACTTTTTTTTCTCATTCAGTATGGATCAGTAACTAAGCTCTGTGGATGCTGCAGAGATTGTGAAAGATACATGCTTCAGTAATCTGTGATTGTGGAACAACTCCAGCACATAATAACATAAAACAGCCATGTTATTCTTGCTCGCAATTTTATTGGTCAGGAGGAATTCAGGTGGAGTGACAGTTATGACTAGCATCTTCACTCATGCCTGGTACTATGGTTTGCCTTAGTGACTCTGTTTTCTTCTCTTACCTTCTGTCCCCTTTTCTTTACTTTAATTCCTTTTAATTCTTTTCTATCCCTTCTTTTCATCTTCCCTGTCTGTCTCTTTGTGGTGTCTTAATCTGCAAGCCTTTCACTGTTGCTTGGGTTTCTCAGAGAATGATTGCTTCTGGGTAGTAGTACAGAAGATTGACTTTTTCTATTATTGTCAAGTTGAATTCCAAGTCCTCAGAGAGGACTTCCATGAACAATTAATCTAGGATAGGTCACTGACTATCAATTCCTTCACCCAATACTAATTTTTTGCATAGCTTTTGTCAATGTCTGATATATTTATTTATTTATTATAATTTTGATTTATTTCTTCAATAAATATTTATTAGCACCTACAGTATATCAATAACTTACAGAAGTTTAGCAAATATCAGTGGATTATAAAAAAAAAAAAGTGTCTCCAATTTTTGACTACTTGGAGTACCCACTAGAATGTACACTCCATAAGAACAGGAATTTAGTCTATCCTGTTTATTGTTGTATATTAAGGTCCTAGAAAAATGTATGACATGTAATAGACACTCAATAAATATTTTTGACTAACTAAAGGAACAAATTAGAAGGGTAGAAATGTTATGAAAATGGGCAGAAAAATATTTTTCTAGTAAATTGTACTGTGCATATTTAATATATACAATGTTTTAAATGTATATATATTTATAAAAATGTATATATATATATATCAATGAGTACTAGAGTGAAACAAATTAACATATTTATATTCTTACATAGCTACCCATTTTCTCCCCTGTGTCAAGAGCAGGTATAACTTGCTCATTTAGCAAAATTACTGAATACAATACACTGTTACTGACTATATTCCTCATTCTGTACATTATATTTTTAAATTTGTTCATTTTATATATTTGCTGCTCTAGATCTCTTGACCTATATCTCCACATATCCTGCCCCCATTCCAATCTTAGTAATCACTGCTTTGGAAAGAATATTAGGATGATGTGAGGGAACACAACAGGGAAACTAATTCTCATTTGAAATTAATAATAGAGTTATTTGCAGAAGTGATATTGAAACTGAGAATTGGAGAATGACTTGAAGTTAGTGGCAACAGCCACATGAGTGGTAAAAGCCACAGGTCTTTCACCAAAGTGATCTATATCCCAGCTACAGAAATTAGATCTGGGATTTAGAGGGAAAATGAGAATAATAAAATAAAAGAAAAAAAAGATGTGTGCTCTTGGGTAAATCAGTTAGACTCCCTGAGCCTTTGCTTTTTTAAAAAGTCACAAAAGTGAGGAGAATGGGTTACATTAATGTTTTTTGAAACTCTAAGGTACTCACTATCCCTAGGAGAGAAGTGGAAGAGAGCCAAGTGGAGAAACAATTTTGGAATTCCCACTGCTGCTTTAAGGGCAACCCTACTTGTAGCAAATATCAAGTTTCTCAACAGGACTTTGCCAACAAATATTTGAAAACCATTTCATTAGATGATCTCTATTATTTCCTCCATCCCTGATACAGTGTGTAATGGACAGAGAGTGACTTAGTATAATAGGAATTATGCAGGTTTGGGAGCAAGACAGACCTAAGTTTGGATCTTGATTTTGACATACGCAATGACATTGGGAAAGATGCATGACAGATTGTTGTTGATAAGTACACAGATAATAGACAGACAGACAGACAGCTAGCTAGCTAATTATGTTGTTGTTCAGATTCAATGGAGTAGCATGTGGGCAATTCCTGAAGCCAAGGAAGGTACTGAGTAATTGCTAAATCATCTAAATAATTTAAATAATTGCTAAATTCTCCCCCTTTCCTTTTTTCAAATGGAAAATATGTTCAGTAACATCAAATATTGTTTCAGTGTTTTAAAACTTTTTTCCACAAGCCTCGTCTCATTTGAGTCACATGATTCTCCAGTGGACATCTACATTAATTCCTTATGTTTTAAAGTGAAGAAGTAAGCTCAGTGGTCTCCTCAAGGTTATGTAAGTAATTACTGGCAAGCTTCAGGTTTGAACTGGGGAAATCCAACATAAGTCATACCTATTCAGTGTGGTCTATCATCATCACTCTTTCTGGTTCAGCCATTCCATGTGACACCTGTGAAGTGAAATTGGCAATTGTTTATGACATTGGCAGTAGGTTGTTATGTTAGCTCATCTTCTGAGGCAGCCATTGTGAAATAACAAGTATGGTGAACCCTCAGCATGAAGTCTAGCCCCGAAGTCATACGTGTCATTGTTCAGCATTACTGTCTACTCTTGCTACCCCTTAAATACACTTTCTAAGTAGTCACATCAAGGTGTTTACTCTCAAAACGATTCAACTGCTGAGTTGGAGAAAATTTTAGACTAATAAGCATGCTTTTTTGTGGAAACACAATTGTTAATTTTTACTCAGATGAAATACTATTCAAAACAAATAACATATCAAAGAAGAGTTGAGGATGGCCAAGCTGTTATTAGCTCTTAGAGGACGCTGTATAGAGATAATTTTTGTTGATTTAGTTAAAAATAACCAGGTTCTATAGAAAATAGAACCCAATTCTGCCATTTTCTCTAATTTCTACCTATAAAACAGTAACAATTTTCTATGTGAAAAAAAAAAAAAATCCTGGCTTCCGTAATGATGTTTTTATTACAGGTCTGCTACAGATACTCTTCCTAAAGTTTATTTGAACTTTTACCAGGTTCCCTGCCCAATAAGTACTCTCACTCTTCTTACTCTTTCTATTCAACTTTCTCAAACCACTTCTGCAATATAATAAACAGATAAACAACCATAAAAATAACAAAACAACAGTAGCACATACTCACAAGGTTAGCAGGTAGATAAATGAGGGTGTTATATTACCTGTTATATTTAAACTTGTATTCATTGATACCTGTCTTCCTTTTACACCCATATCTACTGCAGAAAGAATTCTATATCCTGTCATCCTAACCTGAAAAAGGTATCAGAATTTGATCTTGTCTCATCACTATTCTCTTCACTGGACACATCCACCATCATCTATTATTTTAATGGACTCCTAACTGGCCTTTCTGCATTTGCCTTTGCCAACAGTCCCATTACAACATAACCATCTAGGTGATCCTTTTATAATATAAACCAGACCTTGCCTTTCTTGTGCTCTGAACCCTGCAGTGACTGCCCATCTCGCTCAACCTAAAAGCAAAATTTCTTACCATGGCCTAATGTCCTGTAAAGTCTAACCACTTGTTACCTTTCCTACCACTGTCTCCCTTGTTCTTTCCATTCCAGGCACATTGGTTACCTTGCTTTTCCACACAGCCCCCAAGCCCTATGGTTTTTATGTAACAATTGCCTTTACTTGGAAGACTTTCTCTGAGATCTCAGTGTGGCTCTATCCCTCCTCTTCTATGGGTCTTTGGTTAAAAGTTATAATTCCAGTGAGGCTTTCTTTGAAAGCTCATTCATAAACTGCACATTTATGCTGTGTATCCTCCTTTCTTAATTATTTGTCTTTTTAGCCCTTGCCACTGCTAACATGCTATAATTTACTCATTCATCTTGTTTGTTTCTGCCTCTCCTATCTAGGAAGTAAGTTTTGTGAAGACAGGACAGTTGTTTGCATTGTTCACTGATTTATCCCCAATACCTAAATCAGTGCCTGGTGCTCGATAGGTATCCATGAAACATTTATGAAATGAATGACTCTCCTTCATATTCACTATGCAAAATGAGCCCTAATCAATACAAATAAGCTTGGGCTATGTACCACAATATTTTCAGGATCTACAGTTTGGTCACCTGATTTCTAGCAACATTAGCTGGGTGACTTTGCAAACACCAATCAGCTTCACTTCCCATTTTTGTGTGAGGAAACTCAAATGCAGGTCACTAGTAGGTATAAAATTTAAATGATACAATTAAATGAAGCAAGGTTTTAAAGTTTGATGTAAATATTTAGGAAGTTACTATTGTGTAAAATTTTGTTGCATTAGTCATACCTGGAAACTTTCTCATACAGTGATGTGAAAAATCCCCCAAAGAATGTTCTATATGAACATATTTAAACATAATTCAAGAGGATGCATAAACTCCAGTGGTTATATTATTATTATTATTTTGAGACGAAGTCTCACTGTCTCGCCCAGGCTGGAGTGCAGTGGCACAATCCCGGCTCACTGCAAGCTCCGCCTTGCGGGTTCACGCCATTCTCCTGCCTCAACCTCCCGGGTAGCTGGGACTACAGGCGCCCTGCCACCACACCTGGCTAATTTTTGTATTTTTAGTAGAGACAGGGTTTCACAATGTTAGCCAGGATGGTCTCGATCTCCTGACCTCGTGATCCGCCTGCCTCGGCCTCCCAAAGCTCTGGGATTACAGGCGTGAGCCACCGCGCCCGGCCCATAGGGAGAGTTTTGACCCTAGGTGAGGACACTTTTTGCTACATCTTGCCACTTCTAATAAACTTGTTTCTCTTCTCCTACCACTTCTCATTTCCACATCCTGCAACATGGATTAATATCTCTTTACTTTTCCAGTTTAGGCGAAGAGTTACTTCCTCCAAAATGTTCTTCCTATTTTACATATTAGATCTATGTTTTATTTGTTCCTATAGGACATCAAACTTTTTCATCTTAATATTCTATAAATACAAAACGTTATACAATGTGTGTCTTCCCTACTGAAAGTCCATAAAGGCATGAGTCATGTGTTCCGTTTCCATTATTTTCAGCACCTAGCACAGCATCTACAATGTATTGCGTATTTAATAAATGTTTGTTGAATGAATACCAAAGCATCTTTAGAAAAATTTAAGTGTCAGTAATATTTCTCAGCTTTGACTACTTCCAAAGCAGTTTACCTCCTATTAAGACATATTTTAACCTTTCATTGGACTTTTTGTATATATGGCTTATGTAATAGATTTTTGTTATTGTCAAGTTAATGTTAATACAGCAAATACATAGTGAACATTTAAATCAGGGACATTGTTGGACACATTATGTTCAGTAGCATACATAATGTGCATGTAATTATAACTTACTTAATTCTACATGTTTTTGTTTCTATGTTGCACATATTAACTCATTTTATATACCTGACCTAATCTATGTGTACGTACTTGTATATTCATCTCCATTTCCTAGGAGAGAAATCTAAGGCAAAGGAAGGTCAAATATCGTGCCTTGGGCAACACAGATAGAAAGTAGCAGGACCAGAATCTTAAGTCTGGTGGTGAGTTTCCAGAACTTACATTCTACTTGGAACATAGAGTGATGAATAAGAAAGTTCGTTCCCTAAATACTGAGTGAAAAAGAATGAGTAGCGTTGAAATACAACTAAATTGATACTTTTAATATAATTATTATTGATGACTGGACTGATAACTGCATATAATAAATATCTTAACACTTAATAGATTCTCAAAAATATGTTGCCTTCATGAATAAGGTTTTAGCACACATAACTTATCTGGATTATTTATACTCCCACATATCCCCCCCACAAATAACTATGGCTATTTGATTGTGCTTTATTCTTAGTTGACTGAAATTTCTATCCATAAATTTATATTTCTTCAGTAAATTTTTAAAAGATTCTAATAAAATGTATTTATTTATTCAATTTACATTTACTCATCTTTGCTGGGGAACTTAATCTGTGTAAATGACTTAATTCACAGTAGGTTCTGAACTGTGTGTGGAATGTCTATGAAATATCTTAAGGGAGTTGTTAAAATTCTATAATAGAAAACATGAAAAACATAAATGCAGCATGAAGAGATGTATTTTATGGAAATATGGAGCAGGAAAGAACCTTAAAATATAGGTGGTCTTTTCTCAGCTGAGAGAATAGAGCTGTAGAAAGGTGAAGTGACCTCTCCAGAATCACACAGAGCACTGATTCCTCCAGGAGTGCTTGGACCATGTTACTTCTCCATTAATTCTCCTGTGAATCATTTTATGGCTTCAAGACTCCCTATGCAATAAAAGTTTATTGGCCGTGTGTCAGGAACTTTGCTAGGTGCTGGAGTTACAGCGATTTATGAGACATAGCCCTTGCTCTAAAGGACATCACAGTGTAGTGGTAAAGGCAGGTACAAAACATGCTATAGCATCTAACAAAACACATAGAGAAGAGGGACACATCAGCCAGTCCAGAGGGTCAGAGCAGATGCATTGGAAAGAGTGACTTCTGACCTGAGTCTTAAAAAATAAGGAAGGGTAGAAGTTTTCCAGGCAGGTGGCAGGGGAATAAAGAGGACTAATGAGGAAGGCCTATGCATAGAAAAGGGTCACCGAGGCAAAGGTAAACGTTAGCAAAAGTAATGTGATATATTGTGGAGGGGTGTAAAGAAAATACAAGCAATGCATTGCTGCTGGAGTATAAAGGGTGAAGAGGAGGATAGCAAGAAATAAATCTGCACAAGTAGTTTCAAACTTTAAAATACCTAGAAAGCCATATTTAAGAACTTGGTTTTATTACATAGAAAATGTGGAGTGACTGGAAACTTTTAAATAGAAGTGTCAGAGTTGGGTTTGTATTTATGGAACCCTAGTCCCAACATGATCTAAGGAGTGGAAAATGAAAGCGGAGAGGCTAGTTAGGAAGTTAGTGCCATAAACCTGTTTGAGTTTAGAGACATCTACAAGGAAAGAGATACTGATATGAAGACAGAGAAAAATCATTTAGTGTGTGTGTGTGTGTGTGTGTATTTATTTGACATATAAAAATAATGGAAAATATATCTTTATTTCATATATAAATTTGATATAAGTATTTAGGACTCAACAAATAATTGGATTTGGTGGCTGAAAGTATGGGGATGTGAGAATGATAGCTAAGTGTTTGAGATTACCTAAAGGTGACCAACTCAAATGAATAGTACATGATGAAGTGGAAGTTAAATTGGGACATTATCAATATATAGCGATTGAACATTCAGGTGAAGGGATCCAGGAACATTTGAAGTAAGTTTTTAAGGTAGCTTGAGCAATATGCGTAAGTATGATTAGCATAAAACTATGCAATTGGGTATCTTAAGTTTGAGAAAGCATACCGAATGAGAACAGAGGAAGAGAAACTCATGGAAGAGACAGAAAAATGTCTTTAAGCAGAAGAGAAAGATGTCACAAAATTAAAAAGGATGAAGCATTTCAAAAGGAGGGCCTTGGCAAATTAAATACAGAGTAAAGATGATAGAAGAAAATAGAAAGATCCATTAATATTCAGTAATTAAGGCTATTGGTGACGTGTGTAAAAACAATTTTAGTAGATTCTGAAAATTCACTGAGGAGGGACGTGATAAAACAGACCATAGCCACTGCAGATGACTGTTGAAAATCATGCATTAGAATGGCTTGGGAGAGAAGGATAATAGCTTGAGGGTACAGCGATTCCAGCTATTTAGGGCTTCAGATATTTACAGGCTGAGGAGAGGGCTGTTTGACTAGAGAAAGAGGTTGAAGACAGAGGAGCTAGGGGTTAGGGCACTGATGGAACAAAATCCCAGAGGAGTCAGGAACTGATGAGGTCAGATGTATTGGTAGAGTCAGATGCTGGCTAAGGACAGAGAAAGGAATCTTGTTGTCTGGAATTAGTATAAAGTAACTAAGAGGGGAATCAAACAAAAGAGAGGAAAGCTGAAAAATACTACTCATTATTACTTTATTTCCTAGGTGAATTAAGGAAGTGTCCAGTAACTATTTGTTTCGTATTAACTAACATTAATAGTTATTCACTTGTTGGGCTTCCAGTACGAAAGTAGAAGAAATGAGAGATCAGTGGCTTGGTGGCCTCAGTACTTTAATTTAAAAGTTTAATGGATGTGAGTATGTGAGCCTTGGAATAACAAGCCTCAGTGGTCAGTGTGTGTGTCGCTGGATGTTAAATTTTCTATTATGATACACTCATGCCTGAAAATAAGATCCAGGTAATGGTGTAGGTAGAGGATAATTATGTAGGACATAGATAAAAGCCACTAAGTGGAGGAAGTCTAGGGATAGGGAACTGGTTAGTTGGATGAATCTTGTTTGTAATTGTGGCTGTCTCCTAGATTTACAGTGTGTCCAGGATAAAGAATGAAACTCAAAACCAGACACAAAACACTATGGTATGCAGTCTAGAGTTTTTGTGTGGGAGATAATACCTGTGATACACGATAGGAATCCTGAAAGTCAGGTGAAACTACTGATGGCCGGTTTGACAAAATGAACATTTTCCATTGGTCGGTGCATTAGAGGAAGACGCGTTCTCAGGCAGAGCTAGGATTCAGAGAACACAAGGAGGTAGAGAAAAAAGGCCGTGAAGAAGATGAGGAAGTAGGTGGAACTGCATTCTTGTTCCAGAAGAAATTGCTGAAAGCACTTATAAATAAGGTCAGTATCAAAAGGAATCAAGCCGGAGAAGTACATTAAATAATCACTTCACATAATGAATCGTTCCTTAGGAACTGTGACTTAAGTGAAACAGCATATATGAAATCAATTGCACCATAAACGAATTTATGTAAACAAGAATTAAGTTCTTATGGCATACTTCTCTTCACAAAACCATCCCCAAACTTCTAATTAAAAGACATATATCACATCTAATACTAAACATTGAAATAAATGTGACATATACATACATTTCAGCAATTTAAAAAATAAGTAAATTAATAACTGTTTATGCAATTTGTGGTGAATCAGTGAGGGATAGTAGTTGTAGTGGGGGGTGGGTTGAATCAAGAAATAAATGTTTGCAAAGAGAAAATTGTAAGGAACACCTCCTAACACTACGCAGTTCAGAAACAAACAGTAAAAGATATGACTCGCTGAGTGCTTTGGTACTGTATTATATATTGTTGTGCATTTGTATTATTACCATATACTTTATACATTTTTATTTTGGAATAATTTTTATTTATTCATTCTTTCATTTTTCAACCTGTTTGTTTCAGTTCAGAGTCAGGTAGGCACAGCCTATCCCAGCAGCCCAGGTCACAAAGAGAGTACCAACCTTGGACAGGGATGCCATTCCGTCACAGGTGGAGTCACTCACACACCCACACACACTCACTCACACTGGGACAATGCAAGGATGCCAAGTAACCTAACGTGCATATCTTTGGAATGTGGAAGGAAACCCCCAAAACTTGGCTCAGATATCAATTCGAGTGATATTACATACACACCAAGTACGTAAGAGAGGTTCATTATTCGAATAATGAGGCTTTTCAGGGAACAGGATGGGCTCCCAAGCTGGTCTAAGCATGGCGTGAAAAATCAGGGAAGGGAGACTGGCTTGGGGCTTTAGGGTGGTGAGGGGATGAGGCTGAGGTGAGGGTTCCCATGCATTATTTGGGACTTGCGGGGCTTGATTTTTCCACTGGCACCAGAAAGGACAGAAGGTGGGTTTTCTCATGAGCTTGCTCAGATGTGGAATACAAGAGAAAAGGTAGTGAGGAATCTTGAAAACAGTTAGCAGTTAAACATCAAATACAGATTCAGGCTCTTTATTTACATAGAGATTGCTGTACCTTATGTGACCAAGGATTATGTGGATAAGAGACATGGCTAAAAATATCAGAGCAAAGGCATTCATGTTCATTATTCTGGAAGCTTAAGCCAGTCACACAAAATCAAGAGATCAGAAGCGTTGAAAGCAGGAAATCAAAGTGGCAAAGGTCATATGACTCTTAGGGGTTAAGTCAAGCAGTCCAGAGGTCAATGAATGAGTTTCATCCCAGAGGGGCAGTGGAGCACTCAATCCAGAAACTAAAGTCTGAATGTACAAATCTAGCTAAAAGAAGAGACATGAGGTAGGATACGTATGCCAAAGCTGTTGCTGATCGTAAGTTCAAAAGTGCTTAGGAATTTGGCTGCACTGAGCCTGCAGGTGAAGGTTATTATTGACTACAGCTGGGAGATGCCAGAGTCATGTCACCTCTTCAAGATTTACAGTCTTGTTAGTAGAAAGGCAAATAATTCATCTGAATCAGTAAATGGCACATCTTACCTGTATGGGACAGCTAAGGCTGGGCTTGGCATAAAGCCTAGAATTATCAAAGTTCAAATTTTAAGACATCGTGTCAAGCTCGTAAGCCCATATGTTGTTTTTTTCTTGGTTAAACCATTGAGGAAAAGGAAGAGATTATTCAGCTCATTTGGTCAAGCAGCCTGTCTGAGAAGACTTGAGAAGAGCATAAAGATTCTCATTGGTTTTTATTACAAGACTATTAACACAATTGAAATTCTACTATTCAAAGAGAGCTAGGGCAAGTGAAGTTTATTCTATTAAATTCTTTTTTTTTTTTTTTTTTTTTTGTATTTTGAAAATCATAGCCTGATCCATTACACTCCTGCTTTCATTTACCAGTTCTCTCTCTAAACTGACAACCCATAACACAGGAATAATTTCCAGATATATTTACAGCATAGCAGAAAATAATTCCACAAGTAATACAATGCCACAGATATTACTGAAACTGTGAAGCATCTTACAGAGTCATGTGATCACAGCAGTTTATTCGCTAGCCTATTGTATACATTTGTACCTTAGATATTTTAGTTTCAGGTGGGTTCTTATTAACAATAGATCTAATGATTTAACACTATTCTAGAGAGAAAATGAATGCTGACTAGGATTGCTTTTCAGTAATGGAAAAACAATGTCATAACAAAAGGAGGAGGGGTTTGAAAATATGACAGTATTTTCTGGAAGCTAAATGGAGCCGAAAATGTTTCATTTATCATTTCTGAAAAGACAAGTGAAGGAACTTCTAGGAAACATATTCTTCAAAACAGGTTTTTTTGAAATTGTGTTTATTTTTATCAGGTGTTGAAGATCATAGACACTGGAACTAGAATGTTAGGGTTCCAGTCCTGACTCTGACAATTACCACTTCTGTCCATTCCTCATCCATAACAACAAAAAGAACAAAAAGTAATAGCTGTAAGTGCCTCAAAGGGTTGTTTAGAAGATTAAAGGATCGGTGTCATATAGTTCTGAGAGCAGGGCTCAGATCATGCAAACAACATTTAATAAATGTGAGCCATTTTATTCTTGGAAGTTGATTCTGACATCAGTTCTCTCATTTCCTTTCTGAGGACTGATAATTAGCATTTGATTTTTCGTTGTTTACTCATGTGCTGACATCAGCACAGAAGCTAATACTATATTATAAATCTTCTCAATTGTTGCCATATTAATGTATTTTTAATTCTTAAGTTAATTATCCAAATTGGCTCAAATTCCCTATCATCTTTGTTCTTATCATGGAACTTCATAGTTAAGTATTGACAGAATTTTTTTCCCAGTGCTATTTGTCCTCTAAAAACAGTCAGGAATTGGAAAGCAACATTGTAATTGTCTCATCAACATTTGCTTGATTTTTGGAGTCTTGTTTTAGATATATTTGAGAAAGAAGGATCCAAGATTTATAGAATTTAAAGTCCTATCTTGGCAACAATAGCATTTGACTGTACTGAGATTATTAAAAAGGTGAGGTAGTTTGCTCAACAGGTGAGAAAAGTATTTATGTTAGTCATTATGACTCTTAGGATTTGGGATAGCAATTCGGAAAACCCCTTTTATAATACTTAAAAGATTTCCTTGACTTTCACTGAAAGGTTATCAAAATCAATTTAGTCAAAGTGAAGCACTACCAGATTATCTCTTTAGAGCTACGGTGTTATTCACTCAGTCACTCATTAATTCAACACAAATTTTTGAATGTTTTATTTGTATCTCTCACTGTTTTTGTCTTGCAATAAATTGATGACAAAAACCTGGGCCTGCCATCCATATGCCATAGGCTAATAGGTTTAAAATATGTGGTTTGGAATATTGATTCTAAATCTACAATCCATGGCTGTCATTGAGAAGATATCCCTTCTCTTACTATCATTTCTAATAAATACCATTATACTTGTGTATACAATAAAAGGAATATACCAAAATCATATATCATTAAAATGTATATTATAAAAGCGTTATCAAATAGAAGATCTCAGGAAAAAATTTTAAATTGTACTTAAATTGAATTTTAAACTTAGAAATACAGCACACTCTTTCACTAAAAGAGAACATTAAAGAGAATGCTGGATTGCATTCTAGGCCCCTCTCTGACATGTGTCTCTCTCACTGTATTAGTCAGGGTTCTCTAGAGGGACAGAATTATATATATATATACACACACACACACACTTAAAGGTATATATATATTTATATATATATATATATTTGTGTATATATATTCCTATATATATTTATATATAAAGGTTTATATATATACACACACACTTAAAAATAAATATATATGTGTATATATAGTGTGTGTGTGTATGTGTGTGTGTGTGTGTGTAAAAAGGGAGTTTATTAGGAGAATTGACTCACACAATCACAAGTTGAGGTCCCACAACAGGCTATCTGCAAGTGGAGGAGCCAGGAAGCCAGTCCGAGTCTCAAAGCCTCAAAAGTAGGGAAGCTAACATTGCAACCTTCAGTCTGTGGTTGAAGGTCCAAGAGTCCCAAAGCTGAAGGACTTGGAGTCCAATGTTCAAAGGCAGGAAACATCCAGCACAGGAGAATGATGGAGGCCAGAAGACTCAGCCAGTCTAGTCTTCCCACGTTCTTCTGTCTGCTTTAATTCTGGCTGTGCTGGCAGCTGATTAGATGGTGTCCACCCAGATTGAGGGTGGGTCTGCCTTTCCCAGTCCACTGACTCAAATGTTAATCTTCTTTGGCAACACTCTCACAGACACACCCCAGAGCAATACTTTGCATCCTTCAGTCCAGTCAAGTTGACACTCCATATTAACTGTAAACAATAACCCCTATCGGGGAGCGCTTGCACTGCACTCTTGGACAGGGCCAGGCACAGGTCACCTCTGGGATCTTCTTACTTATTCCTCTCCCTTGTGGTTGGCTTCACCTATTGGGTACAGCCTGGCAGGAGTTTGGGAGGCAGCAGCTCAGGACTTGGTGCTATGTCAGTTGTAGAGGTCCCTTTACACTGTTGGAGAGGCAGTGTGGTACAGTGGGGAAGCTTCTGGACTGGAAACCAAACAGGCCTGAATTCAAATTCTTGCTTCTGCACTTATTGTCTGGGGAACTTTGGCTAAGCCACTTAATTTCTCTGAGCCTCAGTTTTTCATTTATCCAACTGGTACTGATGGTATCTCCCTTCCAAGGTAATCATGAGCATTACATGTAATAAGCATTTGAAAGTGTCTAGCATATATCAGGCTCTTAATAAATATTAGTTGAATATGAAAAAGTAAATAACGATAAATATTGTACTGGGAGAAAGTTCTTCAGCCATAGAATGTATTTCTATTATCAGTTGTCTGATTTAATTACGCCACATGTAATGGGGGTCATCACTGTTTGTTTTAGGGGGGTGGTGGGGAGGGGACTGAGTTTTGCTCTTGTTGGCCAGGCTGGAGTGCAATGGCGTGATCTCGACTCACAGCAACCTCCACCTCATAAGTTCAAGTGATTCTCCTGCCTCAGCCTCCCAAGTAGCTGGGATTACAGACATGTGCCACCATATCCAGCTAATTTTGTAATTTTAGTGGAAATGGAGTATCTCCATTTTGGTCAGGCTAGTCTCAAACTCCCGACCTCAGGTGATCCACCCACCTTGGCCTCCCAAAGTGCTGGGATTACAGGTGTGAGCCCCCGTGCCCGGCCATTACTCTCATTTTATTTAGTGGTTCATGACTGTTGAAAACTGGAAGCCTCTACAGCAAATTTTCCTTGTTGGTCTTTGTATTTCCGGTGCCTAGAAGAGCATCTAGAATAGTGATTCTTAACTCTGTGCATATCAGAATTTCATCCTTTATGTAGCCTTAATAGTATTGCTGTCTGGATTCCATTACAGGCCTACTTACAAAGAATCTTCCAGGGTAATGACATGTCTACTTTCAAAAGAGTCCAAAGGGGTTTTAGATCTTCGTATATGGTTGAGGATTACGTCCTACTAGTGTATTCATTGAATGAATTAATGAATGAAAAATGAGATCCCAAATTTCTATACAATCATGTTAATATATTTCCTTGTCTTTTACAGCCAAATGCAAAGTTTTTCTATAAGATAATAGAAGCAGTTATTTAATTTAAATAAACAACTCTTCATGCCAACTTTCTATTCTCAATTATCCAATTTGTTTATAATTTAATCTTTTTTCCATATACTAAAGGAGAACAGACTGTACACATTAGACAACAGGCAGCTTTTCCTAGGCTGGTTTACAAATTAGAGAAAAAGAGTTACAAAATTTGAGCTAGTTATTAATTTTTCAGGCAAACTTGATGAATGGGAAAAAAAAATCACTGAAAGGTCTACTATCTAAAGGTCAAAGTCATCTTAGAAATAAGTCCGAGAGACTGAGAGAGCAGCTGGTGTTCACCTAGCAGCTAACCAGTTGCTAGGGAAATTCACGATTTAAAATGAGCAATCCTAGGAATCTATTATTTCAGATTCTTCATTGCAATGTTAACTCATTTTATAGGAAAGTTATTTTAATATAGGTCCTTAAGGAATATTTAATAAAATTATGAATTATATAGACTTATATAGTCTTAAATCAGTGCATGATTCCCTTGCAAATTTTGTCTGTTTAGGACATGCTTAGGATATATTTTGAAAAATTCTTGTAATACTAAGAAAGCGTACAGATAGAAATGAGCTCTGGCAACAGTTTTAACCTCTGAATAATATGCCACTCCAAGAAATGATTAATTACTAAGTGTTTTAATACTAATTCGATTAACTCCATTTTCCACACCACACTGTCTCTAATTAGCTGATTTGCCATTAAAAACAATAAATTTATGACAAGAATTGTACAGGGAAAGAAAAGGAACATCCTGTCATTTGCAATCAATGCTAATTTACAACCAGAGCCTAGGGAAAGAAATAACATTCTGTTTGCAAAAGTGGGAAAGAAGAAAAACAAAAATTAATGCTTGACAATAGTAAACATATTCATCTAACTGCAAATATCTTCAAGAGTATAAAGTATTTAAAATGCATTGTAAATGTAGAAACAACAGTTCAGGAATTGATCCTGTTGTTCAGTCAAGTTTAATATACTTTTAATGTTTTACAAAAGCATCCTTTTTAAAATGATTTTGTTGCAGGATATAAACATGTTAATCAAATTATTTATTATGAATTCTCAAGGTTGGATCATTTTGTTTTTAGGATAGGTGAGAATCAGTATTCCAGTAGGAAAAAATTGTCATTACAGTGGAACTTAATCCAATACTTGACCTCGACCCAGTCAGAAAAGTTATAATGGGCCAGATGCTCTGTAAATTGATACTGCTTTGCCATCTTTTTCTTAACATTTACATAAAGGACCTTGTGCCTTGAATGCTTGGAAAAAAGGATTTACAATTAAGTAATAGCAATAAATGTTTTAATCATTTACAGCTTACCTTTCTGAACTGTAAATCCTTTAATAGCACAGTCAATATGCTTTTTCTATTATGATGCTGTCAATGTATCAGGATGTTTCATGTAAAAGCATTGTTAAAGCATATGTCATTGTTTTGTAATCTCTGATGATAGCATTTTAGTGGTTCAATGTGAGTTATGTACTAACAGAAAAATCAAAATAGAATCAGTGATTCATTTGGAAAGGTTAAAATGGCAAACGATATATTCCAATCTAATTTTAGTCAAGAAATCAAAATAGGTTTAGTTGTACATGTAAATACCATATTAACAAATTAATAGCTATTGTCCTGTCATTTTGGTTTTCAATTGTGTTATTGAAATGCTCTCATTAAAAATCTAGATTTTAATTAAGAACAAAGCATTATATTAGTGAAATATCATCTCATTTTATTTCAATTAATATAAGCAACATCAACAATACTCAACTTTAAAAATAGAAATAACACTCTCATTTAAAAGTTGCTAGTCCTTGAAAACACTCCTCAAAGAAAAAAAATATTACCAGTTCTTAAAATTGTTCAGGTTTCCTGGAGGCAAGATCAGAGTCTATAGCACCAAGTAGTAAAGAAATAGGTGAAATATAACTAACTGCTGCCTGAAGATATGATCACTTTCAGTGTACTAACAATTATCCTGAAAAAAATAGCATTTAGTTTATGGACAATCCACCTGATGGCAAATAAAAACTTTGATTATAACTTGATTTTAGCATCACCTCTCCCACCTTTTGCAGCTCTTTTTCTCTTTTTTTTCTTCTGATTTCAACATGCCATATGTCAGTATACTTCCTTCCTTCCAAATCACCACCACTGTAGCATACAAGGCTTGATGTGATCCAGCTGCCACAATGGGAACAGGGGTTGCACTTGCCAAAATCTGCTTTGGGCTGATGGATATTGGGGCAAGTAAGGTAATGTGTCAATGACAGTGCAGATGAGTGTACTGGCAAAGCCAGTCATAGTTTTCAATGATAAATCACTCATTCCTAAGCTCCACAACAATTCATTGAACCTAGACCCAGTTCAGTTGAATGTAGGAACTAGATAGTCATCAAAGGATGATGTGAAAGTTAAAGGAATGACAAGCACAACACGGAATTTGGCAGCATAAGAATTAAATTGGTCTCACATGTCTCTTTAATTCATAACACAGTGGTTTAGGGGAAAACTTTTGAATCAGATAGACCTGAATCTGACTACCAGATTCAACACCTTCTAACTATGTGACCTTGGGCAAAAACATAAAGTAATTATGCCTCTTTTCTCGGTTCTAAATGGAAGCATGGCAGTACTTTTCAGAGAGGACTGTTGAGTAGATTATATGAGATAATGGCTGTAAGGTCCTTATATAGTCTTGCATATGCTAAATATTCAATAAATGTTATTATATTATTTTAGCTATCAACAGTACTGTGCCATGACAGTTAGTATTCATCAAATATTCCTCCACATTTCCAGCTTCCCTCGCAATTTGTTGGGACTGCCTGGGAATAAGAAGTGAGGAACAATGATGGTGGTTGATTCAGGTTGAGGCAATTCAGAGGTGTATGCCTCTTTTCTTTTCTTTTTTTTTTTTTTTTTTTTGAGAAAGAGTCTTGCTCTGTCACCCAGACTGGAGTACAGTGGTGCGATCTTGGCTACCTGCAACCTCCACCTCCCAGGTTCAAGCGATACTCCTGCCTCAGCCTCCTGAGTAGCTGGGACTACAGGTGCATGCCACCACGCCTCGCTAAGTTTTGTATTTTTTTTTTAGTAGAAACGGGGTTTCTCCATGTTGTCCAAGATGGTCTCGATCTCCTGACCTCATGATCCAGCCACCTCAGCCTCCCAAAGTGCTGGGATTGCAGGCATGAGCCACCGCGCCTGGTCTATGCCTCCTTCTTATCTCTCTCATTCCTTAATACAGGGACTTTGGCTGCCACAGCATAGTATAGTTACAAAGTGAAGGAGGTCCAGCAATACACCTAAAATTTTACAGGATACACCCTAGCCTAAAGGGATTCTGATCTTTTGAGAGAGGAATGGCAAATGTAATGTTCCCATTTTACAGTTAGATGAGCTAAGGTTCAAAGATTTTCAACAATTTATCTGAAGTTTTAGAAATAACTGATAGTACCAGGATTATATTTTAGATATTTTAATCCTACAGAATTTTTACTGTAGAAGCCAAGAGATTAGGGAACTGACTTTACAATCACTACAATCAGGGAATACTTATGGTAAAAATGTGATTCTATCCAATATCTCTTAATTAGCCAACATTGCATTCAAGGTATCTACATTCATCCCTCATCAAAATAGGTGCTTATAGAATAAGAATAGTACTATATATTAAGCTCTTGGAATTCCTTGTAAGAAATGTATTTTTATTATAGTAGGTGTCACTTGATGGTTGGTTAATTATTAAAATGCCATTTGCTTTACAGGAAAAATAAAAATCCCTAGGATTGATTTTACATGCATGTTGTGCTTCACAGGCTGAGAATATCACTTTGAAATTGCAGAGATGTTGAATGTGGATCACCTTTTTTTTCCTTACATAAAAAAAATCCAGTAACTCACTGTTAATTTGGAGCAAATAAACTAAAATTTGCTCATCTTATTCCGAGGGGAATTGCGGCTTTTGGAATCCTCACTTCCTTTGTTGTTCATAAATGAATCGAGTAGTCATTCTAAAATTAGTGAATGGAACTGAGTTCCAAAATTTTTATTATCTGAGTTGACTGATCTCGTGGATGTCATTCCCCTCATCCACACCCACCCCCAGCACCTGCCAATTTCCACTCCTAATTTGTTAGGTGGAGCAAACATTGCCAGACTCAAGTCTTGCCTATTATTTCAGGGAAATTACTCACATTCTGAATACTTTCCACTATTAATAGTTCTTTTTTGACAAATTGACATTCATTATGTTTCCTTTGGAAAAAATGCATTCAAATTTATAAAAGTTCTGAAAAAACACCTTTAGGTGGTTTTATTTTTTTTCTCACTATGTACTCAGGCCCCTTCTAACACAGTTTGTACAGAAGCAGTTGCTTTTTTGTGACAGTTCTAAAAAGCAATACTGCTTTTAAAGAGAAAACTTTGCTTTTAACAATTTCAGCTGAGTTCTTACCAGTTCTTGAGTAAATGATCCGTATAATGAATACTGGATATTTCAACAAACCTAGGATCTAGTTTAGGTTCTTCTAACAAGTAGCTGTTTGAAAATAGAAAACTCATTTACTTTTACTGAGTTTTAATTTAAAATCCAGTAGTGTGGGAAGACAAAGATCTCTTGGGTCATTTCCATTTCTAACTCTGTGCATTGGTGTATGCATGGCTCTTTCATTTAATAGTCTTTTACCAAGACTTGTGCAATGTATTTCTAACTAATCTCCTGTATCTAATCTCTCATCTACCACCCACCAAACAGTTATCTTCTCTGTAATCACTCATCTTATAACAGCTTTATTAAAATATAATTTACATAATATAAATCTTCCCTATTGTAATTGTACAATTGAATGATTTTAGTACATTTATAGTTATATTACAATCATCATAATTTAGAACATTTCATAAACCCCAAAATCTCTCTCGTGCCTGTTTCATGTAATCTTTACTTTCACTACCAATCCTATGCAACAGCTGATTTGCTATCCATCTTCATAAATTTGCATTTTCTGAGCATTTCGTATAAATGCAATTGTACAACATGCAATCTTTTGTGTCCAGCTTCTTTCACTTTGCATGACATCTTAAGTTTTTTCCACATTGGAATATTTATCAGTAGTTGATTTTTTTTTATTGAATAGCAGTATTGCTTTATATTGCTTTGCATTTTTTCCATTTACCAGTTGGTGGGAATTTGGATAATTTCCAAATTTTAACTATTATAAAAAAAATGTTCCCATGAGCATGTATATACATATCTTTTGGGAACATAGGTTTTCTTTTCTTTTGGGTAGACTATTAGGGGTGGAATAGCTGAGTCTTATGGAAATGTTAACTACTATGTTTAAGATATTGCCAAATGGTTTTCCAAAGTGGTTGTATTATTTCACATTCCAATCAGCAATGTATGAAGGATTCAATTTTTCCATATTCTGGCCAAATCTTCTGTTGTCTGTCTTCTTGATTATATTCATCTAATTTGTGTGTAATTATATCTCATGGTGGTTTTAAATTGCATTTTTCTAATAGCTAACACTTGTTAGTAGCACTGCTCGTGTGCTTACTAGACTTTGATAGTAAAATCTTCAATAAAATATCTAAAGAATTTGCTTATTTTAATTGTGTTGTTTATCTATTATTGAATTGAAAGTGTCCTTGATATTACAGATATAATTCATTTTATTGAATATATGGCTTAAAATATTTTCTTTTAGTCTCTGGACTTTCTGTAATTTTTGAGGTGCCAAGTTTATGGTTTTGATGAAGTGAAATATACATATTTTTAAATGATTATTGCCATTCTTAACACTCATTGTTCAACCTAAGATCATGAAGATTTTCTCATACATTTTATTTCAGAAGTTTTAGAGTTTTAGCTCTTACATTTAGATAACTAACAATTTTGAGTTAATATTTTTGTATATGATGTGACTTGAGATTCTCAGTTCCTCTCTTTTTCCTTCTGTTTCTCCTTCTCTTTAGTCTTTTTGACATAGGGATTTACAATTGTCTCAAAATCAATTGGACTCACAGTTGTGTTTTATTAATCTATGTGTCTTTGTGCCAATATACTATCGTGATTATTATGGCTTTATAGTAGGTCTTCAAATTGGTTAGTAGTGTGCATTCTCTAACTTGGTTCTTTTTCAGAAGTTTTATGGCTATGCTTGGTTCTTTAAATTTTCATAGAAAATTTAAGATCCACATACCAATTTTTGCAAACTAAAAGCCTACAAGGATTTTGAAAAAAGAATGAATGGAATTTACAGATCAATATGAGGGGAATATTTCTTTTCAATAGTGAGTCTTCCAACATGCAAAAGTGAACTATCTTTTTATTTATTTTAGATTATCACTAATTTCTTTCAGCTATGTATTGTAATTTTCAGTGTATGAGTTATTATTTGTTTATTACAACTAAGAATTTTATTATTTTTGATGCTATTATAACAAGAACTGCTTTCGTTATTTCTTTATCAGGTTTTTTATTCTTACAGTAGAGAAAAAATTGATTTTTGTACATTAATCTTGTATCCTGCAATATGCTAAACTGATTTATAGTCCTAGTGCCACTCCTCCTCCCCCATAAAAACTTTAGAATATTTTTCAGAGTATCAGTATCATAAACACATTTTACTTGTTCTTTTCCAACCTGAATGCCTCTCTACCTCTATTTCTATTTCTTTTTCTCTCTTTCTCTCACTTTTTGCCTGGTTTCAACCTCCAGTACAATGTTTAATAGAATTGACAAAAGCAGGGATGTTCACCATACTCCAAATAGTAGGAAAAACATATTGTCTTCCTATATTAACTTTGATGTTACTTGTGGTTTTTTAAAGATACCCTTTAGGCCAGGCGGGGTGGCTTGTACCTGTAATCCCAGCTATTTGGGAGGCCGAGGCGGGTGGATCACCTGAGGTCAGGAGTTCAAGACCAGCTTGACCAATATGGTGAAACCTCGTCTCTACTAAAAATACAAAAATTAGCCAGGCATGGTGGCAGGTGCCTGTAGTTCCAGCTACTTGGGAAGCTGAGATGGGAGAATTGCTTAAATCCGGGAGGCGGAGTTTGCACAGAGCACCACTGCACTCCAGCCTGGGTGACAGAGCAAGACTCCCTCTCAAAAAATAAAAATAAAATTAAAAAGTTACAAAAATAAGTTGAAGAAGCACCCTTCTACTTTGAATTTGTTGGGAGTTTTTATTATGCATAGATGTTTCAATTTTCAATGCATTTTCTATATCTATTGAGATAATCACGTGGTTTTTGTTTTTTATTCTATTAATATGGTATATAATATTAATTGATTTTTGATTGTTCTACCAACATTATATTCCTAGAATAAGTTCCATTAGATCATGCTGTGTAATTGGTTTACAGATTTCTGGATATGGTGTGCTTATATTTTGTTGAGGACTTTGGGAGTACATATTTTTATTGATATTGGTAGGTAGTCCTCTATTCCTGTGATGTTTTTCCCAAGCTTTGGTATCACGGTAACATTGGCCTCACAGTTTGCATTTGGTAGTGTGCTCTTCTCCTCTATCATCTGTAATACCTTGTGAAGACTTAGTATTATACATTCTTTAAATATTTCATAGAATTTACAGTGTAGCCATCTGAACCCAAACTTCTCTGTGTGGAAAGATTTTAAACTGTTATTAAACCTGATGTTGAGACTCATAAACAAAGTAAATGGCATGGAGGATACAAAGATAAATTAAATATATTAATGTCTTTTGATACACATTATTGCAAATAGGCATTTTCTACATTAACATTATTACAGTCAAAACACTACTATCCTTTGAACTGGGCCAGATAATATTTCTTTCAATTGTTTAGCTTTGGAAAGGCAAGGCAGTTTATGAAAAATAGTATCAAATACAGCAAATTAATGATTTAAAGTTAAAATTTTAAAGTTTTGCACTTTTTGTATACAGGCATACCTCAGAGATAGTGTAGGTTTAGTTCTAGAACACTGCAATAAACCAAATCGTGAAATACAGCAAGTCACACAATTTTTTGGTCACACAATCCTTTTGCTGGCGGAGGGTGCTGCCTCAGTTTTGATGGCTGCTGGCTGATCAGGATGGTGATGGCTAAAGGTTGGGGTGGCTGTGGCAATTTCTAAAATTAGACAGCAATGAAGTTTTCAGCATTGCTTGACTCTGATCACAAAAGATCTCTCTGTTGCATGTAATGCTGTTTGATGGCACTTTAGCCGAGGTAGAATTTCTTTCAAAATTGGAGTCAATTATCTCAAACTGCAGGGTTTGAGATACTTGCTGCTTTACCAAGTTTATATAATATAATAAATCATTTGTTGTCCTTTCAACAATCTTCACAGCATTTTCACCGGAAGTAAAATCCGTCTTAAGAAATCACTTTCTTTTCTCATCCGTAAGAAGCAACTCCTTATCCATGATGAGATTGCAGCAATTCAGTCACATCTTAAGGCTCCAATTCTAATGATACGTCTTTTACTGTTTTCACCACATTCACAGTTACTTCCTCCACTGAAGTCTTGAACCTCTCTAAGTCATTCGTGAGGATTGTAACCGACTTCTTCAAAACTCCTGATAATGTTGATACTTTGACCTCCTCCCATGAACCATGAATGTTCTTAATAGCATTTGTATTTTCAGATGGTGAATGTTTTCCATAAGGTTTTCAATTTATGCCCCCAAGATCTAGCACAGGAATCATTCATTATCTGTGGCAGCTATTGCCTTGTGAAATATATTTCCTAGATAATAAAAATGAAAAGTCATAATAACGCCTTGATACTTGGGCTACAGATTTGATGTTTTGTTGGCAGATATGCAAACAACATTCGTCTTCTTGTGCATCTCCATCAGTGGTCTTGTGTGACCAGCACATCGTCAATGAGTAATATTTTGAAAGGAATCTTTTTACTGAGCACTAGGTCTCAACACTGGCTTAAAATATCTAGTAAACCATGTTCTAAACAGATGTGTTGTCATCAAAGCTTTGTTGTTCATATGTACAGCACAGTAGAGTATATTTACCATAATTCTTAAGGGACCCAGAACTTTTGGAATGGTCAATGATTATTAACTTTAAAGTGACCTGGTGCATTAGCTCTCAACAAGAGAGTTAGTTAGCCTGTCCTTTCAAACTTTGAATCCAGGCATTGACTTATCTTCCCTGGCTATGGATGTCCTAGATGGCTTCTTCTCCCAATGGAAGGCTGTTGTGTCTTCATCGAAAATCTGTTGTTTAGTGCAGCCACCTTCATTGATCATCTTAGCTAAGTCCTCTGGTTGATTTGCTTCAGCTTCTACATGAGTATTTGCTTCTTCAACTTGAACTTTGTTGGTATGGAGATGGCTTCTTTTTAAACTTCATGAACAAATCTCTGCTAGCTTTCAACTTTTCATCTGTAGCCTCCTCACCTGTCTCAGCTTTCATAGAATTGAAGAGAGTTATGGTCCTGCTCTGAATTTGGCTTTGGCCTAAAGAAATGTTGTGGCTGATTTCATCTTTTATCCAGACCACTCAAACTTTCTCCATATCAGAAATAAGGCTATTTTACTTCCTTATCACTCATGTTTTCACTTGAGTAGCACTTTGTAATATCCTTCAATAACTTTTTCTTTGGATTTACTCTTGTGCTGTTTGGCACAAGAGGCATAGCTCTTGACTTATCTGAGTTTTCAATATGCCTTCCTTACTAAGCTTAATCATTTTTAGCTTTTGATTTAAAGTTACAGATTTGAGACTGTTTCTTTCACTTGAACACATAGAGGTCATTGCAGATTTATTAATTGGCCTGATTTCAGTGTTGTTGTGACTCAAGGAATAGAGAAGTGTGAGGATAAGGAGAGACATATAGAATGATTGATCAGTGGAAGTGGACTAGTTGGAACACACATATTAGCCATTAAGTTTGCCATGTTATATGGGTTTGATTCATGGTGCCTCAAAATAATTACAGTAGTAACATCAACGATCACTCTTTATGATCATCATACCAAATATAATATTAATAATAACAAAGTTTGAAATACTGTGAGAATTACAAAAATGTGACACAGAACCACAAAAATAAGCACAAGCTGTTGGAAATCTTGCTCCGTGCAAGGCTGCCACAAAGCTTGAGTTTGTAAGGATGACATTATCTGTGAAGTGCAGTAAAGCAAAGTTAAATAAAATGAGATATATCTGTACATAATGTATATTTTTCTCCTTTTTCATGGCTGTAAAACAAATAAAAGCACAAGAAAATTATGCTGATTTCATATTACAAATATTTCAATAGTATTATAATACAAGTAATTCAATCAGTGGCAGAATTTCAGTTATAACTTCTGTACAATTGTATTTTACATCACTCATATTTGAACAACATTGAAACATGATGTTTTTTATACGACTCCACTGTCAGATAAGAAAGAAAGTAGCAGAAAGGGGAAAGAAAAGTGGGAAGGAGACAGGGAACACTATTGTTATTTAAAAAGATATTGTGGATATATATTATTGTTCCCAGTTTTATGCTCCATTTTCTTTAATAGGACATCTTTTCTCTCTGCCCAGTGCTGTGTGATTTGCGGTGCCTTCCTGGGGAGCAATACGTTTCTTTGGATCATTGGCAGCTCTGGTCATGTGACTTGATTTGGTCAATGGACTATTATTGAAAATACATATATCCATAACATGTTTTTACCAATTCTCTTCCTTTTTTCATTTGTCACAAGAACAGCATGTTCCAGCTAGAGCCCCTTCCTTTAGCCTGAATCCTGTAGTGAGAACACACTGGAGTAGAGTCTCATAAAATCCTGCTCTAGGAATAGTTCTTGCAAGGTATTTAAGACATGAGAGAGTGCAAGGGGCTAGACCGTAAACTGCAAGTAATTCCACTGAACCAGAAACTAGAACTTTGAATTTGCTATTTTTATGTGATTCAAATCTTTCATTTATCAAACTATTTTAAAATTTCCATTATGGAGCCTTTTTTTCATCGACTCTCATACAGGTAATATAAGAACTGATTCTTTAGGTTGAGTGAATTAGGTGGTGAAATATATGAATCATTAAACACATTGTCTTTCTTACTGTCATTGGTTATCTGTTTTGTTTTGTTATTTTGAGGTCCCAACTGTGGCTAATGTTTGATGTATATGTTTTTCTGAAGATACATTACACTGAAAAGTCTTGGCTTTCCTTCAAATAACTCCTCTATGTGAATAACTTTGACTTTCCATTTTCTCCATCAGTGTCTTAGTTTAGCTTAGCTCAGCTCCCTACCTCATGACTTATTCTTGATCATTTCCTAATTGTTTTTCTAGATCTGATCTCTCCATCACTTATCCAAAGCCAGCTTTATCTGGTAACCTCCTTGATCAAAGAATCTCCCCTTCCTCACTCTTCCTGTCTGGCTTTTCATTTCTCCCTTAATCAATCTTTTGCTTATCTGTTTTCCCTCTTCTCATTTCCTCTCCAAAAACTACACTCATCCTGCCAATCGCTGTTTTCTTGGCTTTCTTCATATACCTCATCTTGACTTTTCTTTTGTATCTCTTTTCAGACAATGTCTAACAATCTCTCAAGGCTTTGTTTAATATGTTCATCTTCTTAAAAGCTTCTTTGTCAAGACCAGGAATACCAGTGCCTGGTAAGGAGTTGTCCTCTAAATTCTATTGTTTTCTATCAATACAATAAAATGTATTGTTGAATATGTTGCTGTTTTGTATTAATCAACTCTGTCTTTTGAATGTTGCTCTTGTCTTCTCAACTAGATTGTAATATCCTTATGGGCAGGAACTGTGGTCTAAACTTCTCTGCATTCCACACCATGTCTGGTACTCTACTGAGGGCACAGTGAAATCTCAGCAAATGTTGTCTGTTTGAGAACCAACAAAAGTACTTTTCTTTTTTTTAATTTCTCACTTAATAACTTCAAATTTGTATTTCAATAATTTGTTAAATGAGTCACCTTATAAAGTTAAATTAATCCATTAGTCTTATGGAATATACATACACGACATAAATATATTCAAAATTTAAAGTTTGCAATGTATCTTGATTTTAAAGATTTTACTTAATTCGTGTTTGGTCAAATTTCCCCTAATATCCATCTATATTCACATAATCCAGTCTGAATCCAAGGGTTAATTAAACTTGGAGGTGCTCCCTTTGGTGTGACTATAAATGGTGATTGTCAAGGCTATAGGGGGCATATCGTATCTGTTGTCTCTCTTTTTTTTGTCCTTTTGCAGCTACTGATGTTAATTACAATATCTGTTCATTCATTGGAAGTTGAATAATTATGAATTTCTAATTTTGTTTTTCATTTAGTAGTTGGACATTTTTAATTGACTTTATATTTTTTAGTGTGGCTTTAAATTCACAATAAAATTGAGAGAAAGTACAGAGGTTTCCCACATAATTCCTCTTTGAACCCATGCATAGCCTCCTTCATTATCAACATCCTTCACCAGATTGGTACATTCTTTACAATTGATAAACCTACACTGACAAATGGTTGTCACCCAAAGTCCAAAGTTCACGTGAGGGATCACTCTTGCTGTTGTATATTCTCTGGGTTTGGACAAATGAAAAATGACAAATATCCAGCATTATGGTATCATAAAGAGTAGCTTCACTGCTCTAAAAGTCCTTTGTTGTCTGAGTGTTCTTTTTTTAATTAAATTATTTTTATGATAATGATAGATTCACATGCAGTTGTAAGAAATAACAGAGAGATGCTGTGCACCCCTTATCCAGTTTCCCCCAATGGTAACATCTTGCAAAACTATAATATAATACCACAGTCATAATCCTGACCTTGATACAATAAAGATACAGAATATTTCCATCACCTCAATAATCCCCCATATTGTCTTTTTAAAACCACATCAGTTTTCCTCTTACCCCCATCTGTGCCCCAAGGCCTCCCCATCTTTAACTTCTGGCAACCACTAATAGGTTCTATAATTTTGTTATTTACAAAATACTGTATAAATTAAATGATAAAGTAAGTAGTCTTTTTGTATTGGCTATTTTGAGTCAACATAATTCTCTGATGATTCATCGCGTTTGTTGTGTGAATGAATAATTTGTTCCTCTTTTATTGCTGAGTAGTATTCTGTGGTATGGATATTGTTTAATAATTTATTCATTGAAGGACCCCTGTGTTATTTTCCAGCTTGGGCTATTACAAATAAAGCTGCTATGAACATGTGTGCACATGCTTTTGTGGGAAATTTAGTTTTTATTTCTATGGAATCAATGCCCAGGAGTGCAGTTATTGGATCATATGGTAGTCACCTGCTAATTTTTAAAGAAACTACCAAAATGCTTTTCAGAATATCTGAGCCATTTTATATTTCTACCAGCAATATAAAAATGATACAGTTTCTCTACATTCTTCCCAACATTTGGCTATTTCATTATTTCTTTTTTATTTCAGTTATTTTAATAGTAATATAGTGATACCTCATTTTGGTTTTCATCTGCATTCTCCTCATAACCGATGATGTTGAACATATTTGCTTATTTCCAGCTATGTATAATCATCATGAAGTCTCTTTTCTTTGCTTTTATCCATTTTCTAATTGAATTTTTACTTCATTATTCAAATTTTAAGAATTACTTATATATTCTAGATATTCATCATATTTTGTATATATGCTTCACAAATATTTTCTCCCAGAGTGTAGCCCTCTTTTCATCCCCTTAAAAGAACCTTACACAAAGTAAGTTTTTAATGTTGATTCATTCTAATTTAGGAATTTTCTTATGGGTCACGGGCTAAGAAATGTTTGCCTAACCCTAGATCCTGAAGATTTTCCCCTATTTTTTTGTTTAAAGATTTGTAATTTTACATATCATATTTAAGTCCATGATTTGCTTTGAGTACATTTTTGAATTAGGTCAAGATTTGTCTTTTTTTTTTTTTTTTGGCTTATAAATTCCCACTAGTCCCAGGATCATTTATAAAAAGGATAATTCTTCCATTGAATTGTTTTTGTACCTTTGTCAAATTTCAGTTAGTCATATTTGTATGGGTATATATTACTGAGTCCTTAATTTTGCTCCATTACTTTATGTGTCTATCTCTTTAGTAATTACAGTTTTGATACATAGGTATATAAGAAGTTTAAAATCAGACGGACTGATTCTTTATTACTTTATTTTTCTTTCACAGAATTGATTTAACTATTCTAGTTTCTTTATCTTTTCATATTAATTTTAGAACAACCATACCTGTATCTAGAACTGAAATCTCTACTACACTGAATCTTCTAATTCATGAACACTATGTGTCTTTCTATCTATTTGGATTTTTAAATCTTTTTTCATCAGTATATTGTAGTTGCTAGCATACAAGTACTATACACATTTTGGTAGATTTATATCTAAATATTGTATTTTTCAGGAATTGTAGTTCAGAGAACTTAAAAACAAAATTGTAGTGTAGAGAATTTAAAAAACATATATTTAATTTGGGTATTCACAAGTTCATTTCTAATATATAGAAATATAGTTATTTTTATATGTTTATCTTGGATTCTGTGGCTCTGTCAAACTCATATGTTACTTCTAATAGATTTTTGGGTTTTGTTTGTTTGTTTGTTTGTTTGTTTGTTTGTTTTTTGTAGATATGTAAAGACTTTCTATGTAGAGAATCAAAAATCATGTCATCCGCAAACATGGCCAGTTGTATTTCTTGCTTTCTGATCTGTAGACCTCCTTCTTGCCTTATTGCTCTGGCTAAAACTTCTAGCATTATGATGGGTACAAATGTTGAAAGAAGGCATTATTCCTTGGGCTCAATCCTATGGGAGAAGCATTTAGCCTTTTACAATTAAATGTAAATTAACTGTAGGTTTTGTGTATGTTCTTTATCAAGTTGAAGGGTTCTCTTCTATTTCTGTTTTCCTGAAAGTTTTTCACAAGAAAAAATGTTGAATTTTGTCAAATGATTTTTCTGTATGGATTGATATAGTCATCTGATTCTTCTTGTTTACACTATAAATATAATTTGTTATATTGATTTTTAAAATATTAAACCAGCTTTAAATTCCTCCAATAAAGTCCACTTGATCTTGGTATATAATTCTTTTAAAAGGTTGCTAAATTCTGTATGTTGATAATTTGTTAAAACTTTTTGCCTCTATATTAGAGAGGGATATTGGTGTAGTCTTCTCCTTTTGATAATATTGTCTTTGTCTGAATTTGCTATCAGGGTAACACCAGCTTTAAACATTAAATGTAAAATGTTCCCTTCTGTTTTCTCAAAGAGAATTGGTATTCATTCGTTGAATGTCTGATAGAATTATACAGTGAAACCATATGGACATGGAATATTATTTTAAACAAGAGAAAGAGAAGTTTCTAAAAAGGATTTTTTTTTTCAGTTGTAGCATTACTCAAGTTATCTATTTTATATTGGATGAAGTGGAGTGGTTCGAGTTTCTCAGTAAATTGTTCCATTTCATCTGTTATCAAATTTGTTGGTATAGAGTTGTTCAAAGCATTTATTTACTATCCTTTTGGTATCTGCAGGTTTCTTTAGTGATATCCTCCGTTTAATTTTTGACATTTGTAATTTTTGTCTTCCGTAACATTTTCTTTGTCAATTCTTGATAGAGGTTTGTCAGTGTCACTGATCTTTTCTAACAAACAACTCTGTTTCATTGAATTTGCCTATATAACTTGCCTTTGATTTTCTAGTGTTTAATATAAACAATTGCCTTTTAAAATCATTAACTAAAAGTGACTGAGTATTTATTATATTACTATTAATTCATGAATTAAAAACATTTGGTGAGTTTCAATCTGGTGCAAATATTGTTGTTTTTAATGTTTAAATTGTCCCAATTTTTGCCAGTGGGACTCCTCTCTAAGTTGACTGTTTTGACGTGACACAGGCATTCCATCAACTCGTCATTTACATCAGGTATAACTCTCAATGCAATCCCTCCCCCCTCCCCCCTCCCCATGATAGGCTCTAGTGTATGATGTTCCCCTTGCTGAGTCCAAGTGATCTCATTGTTCAGTTCCCACCTATGAGTGAGAACATGCGGTGTTTGGTTTTCTGTTCTTGCGATAGTTTGCTGAGAATGATGGTTTCCAGCTGCATCCATGTCCCTACAAAGGATACAAACTCATCCTTTTTTATGGCTGCATAGTATTCCATGGTGTATATGTGCCACATTTTCTTAATCCAGTCTGTCACTGATGGACATTTGGGTTGATTCCAAGTCCTTGCTATTGTGAATAGTGCCGCAATAAACATACGTGTGCATGTGTCTTTATAGCAGCATGATTTATAATCCTTTGGGTATATACCCAGTAATGGGATGGCTGGGTCATATGGTACTTCTAGTTCTAGATCCTTGAGGAATCGCCATACTGTTTTCCATAATGGTTGAACTAGTTTACAATCCCACCAACAGTGTAAAAGTGTTCCTATTTCTCCACATCCTCTCCAGCACCTGTTGTTTCCTGACTTTTTAATGATCGCCATTCTAACTGGTGTGAGATGGTATCTCATTGTGGTTTTGATTTGCATTTCTCTGATGGCCAATGATGATGAGCATTTTTTCATGTGTCTGTTGGCTGTATGAATGTCTTCTTTTGAGAAATGTCTGTTCATATCCTTTGCCCACTTTTTGATGGGGTTGTTTGTTTCTTTCTTGTAAATTTGTTTGAGTTCTTTGTAGGTTCTGAATATTAGCCCTTTGTCAGATGAGTAGATTGCAAAAATTTTCTCCCATTCTGTAGGTTGTCTGTTCACTCTGATGGTAGTTTCTTTTGCTGTGCAGAAGCTCTTTAGTTTAATTAGATCCCATTTGTCAATTTTGGCTTTTGTTGCCGTTGCTTTTGGTGTTTTAGACATGAAGTCCTTGCCCATGCCTATGTCCTGAATGATATTACCTAGGTTTTCTTCTAGGGTTTTTATGGTATTAGGTCTAACATTTAAGTCTCTAATCCATCTTGAATTAATTTTCGTATAAGGAGTAAGGAAAGGATCCAGTTTCAGCTTTCTTCTTATGGCTAGCCAATTTTCCCAGCACCATTTATTAAATAGGGAATCCTTTCCCCATTTCTTGTTTTTCTGAGGTTTGTCAAAGATCAGATGGCTGTAGATGTGTGGTATTATTTCTGAGGACTCTGTTCTGTTCCATTGGTCTGTATCTCTGTCTTGGTACCAGGACCATGCTGTTTTGGTTACTGTAGCCTTGTAGTATAGTTTGAAGTCAGGTAGCGTGATGCCTCCAGCTTTGTTCTTTTGACTTAGGATTGTCTTGGCAATGCGAGCTCTTTTTTGGTTCCATATGAAAGTCTCAGGATACAAAATTAATGTGCAAAAATCACAAGCATTCTTATACACCAGTAACAGACAAACAGAGAGCCAAATCATGAATGAACTTCCATTCACAATTGCTTCAAAGAGAATGAAATACCTAGGAATCCAACTTACAAGGGATGTAAAGGACCTCTTCAAGGAGAGCTACAAACCACTGCTCAGTGAAATAAAAGAGGACACAAACAAATGGAAGAACATACCATGCTTATGGATAGGAAGAATCAATATCGTGAAAATGGCCATACTGCTCAAGGTAATTTATAGATTCAATGCCATCCCCACCAAGCTACCAATGAGTTTCTTCACAGAATTGGAAAAAAAACTGCTTTAAAGTTCATATGGAACCAGAATATTTTTGAGTTGGAAATCAGATACAATGGGGAAACAGAGAGAGAGAGAGAGAGAGAGAGAATGTGTGAATGTGTATGAGAGTTAGAGAGACACTAAATTTTAGGGCCATATAAATATTAAACTATAGAATATAGAAAACATACATAGGTATTTAGCAGGGAATTGGAGAGAACCACTAGTGTCAATGCAATTTCTAAAGAGTTCATAAAGTAAACATTTTTGACCACATATCCTACTACAAAATACAAAATTCAAAATGTTCAGGCTATATATAAGTTCATCATAAAAGTGATTAGGCAAATAAAGTAGTAAAATAGTAATTTTATCAAAATTTAAGATTTATTTCTTTTATGAGGCTTCTTGGTTTTTTGAATATAATAATATGCATTGTATGGACTGTCAAGGGAAGGATATGACATGCAGAATCTTCTGAATTTGAAATCCTTTATTTTGAAGCAGCTTAGGAAACTCGTGTTAATGAGACCTTTTAAAATTGTTCTTTGTTTTTGCGGTTTTAAATAAGACTTCAGAATTACACATGTTCTAAAAGGTTTGTGACACAAAATACAAACAAATACACACACCATACACATACAATTGTTATTCCTGGTACAGTACATAAGATGGGAAGTAAATGGATAACACAAAAGTAGATCAATATAAAATGTTGACAGAGGAAAATTTCTTAATCATTTTGAATTAATAAATTTTAGCTAATAAGTAATGAATCTGGATTTGAAATAATCATTGGAAACAAACTGCATAACACGTAAATTTAGTTAAGGCAGAGTAAATTCTATGTGATATTTTTATTTCAACCATTCTAGGTTAATCCATTCCATTGACTTTAAGGAGTTCTAACATTTTGTAAAACCAGAATATTTCATGAAATTATCTAGACATGTGTTCTCCATGTGAATATTTTAATTAAAGTTATTGTTCCCATATTGAAAAAGCTGATAAACATAGGGTAACGTCTGTGACAGATTGATTGTATTAACAGTCCCAATTCTTCATCTACTCTGTAATCATATCTTTTGCAAAGTAACTTTTATTGACCTCCAGTTCTCATTGTGAACTCTACCATGAGGTTTATTTTGGCCAATGAGACCCTAGCAGATGTGACAAAGCAGGAACTTGAAGAGGATCTGTGTGATTGAACTTGCTCAGTCTTGCTTCTCTGCCAAAACCAGGAGAATATACCTGGGTTAGCTCACAGCAAATAGAACTGAGTCACTCCAGTGATCCCAACCAAAGCCATCCTACATCAACCAGTAGTCCTCCAGCCCCTGGGCATCTGATTGAATTCAGCTAACATCAGATGAGCCTCATAACCAATCTCTTACTGATCACAGATGTGTGACCAAGCCTAAGAAATATCATCTTGTCCAGATGATCCAGATTCAGAATCAACTGAATCTTACCAACTTATTTGTGTGACACTGGGGAATTTGGGTCATTTTATACATGATCTGTATTTGGCAATACTCAACCAGTTGACTGAATAATTCAACATCTGAACCAGGACACATTAATGAATAGAAGGGGATGCCAGATTGCAGTAAATTGGCACCATACGACACAATTCTGGATACACTTTTGACTTACAGTTAACCCTTGGGTCCCTTGAAGATGGTTATTTTAATGAAGGTCAAAGATGATTTATCTCAGTAACTGATTTCCAAGAGAAATAACTCTAAATAAATATAGTCCATATGTGATACCTGTTGGTGACATAATTTAAATTTAATACTTAGAAATATTAGAATAGGGTAAAAGAATTATGTAAATTTGTTAAATGGGCCAATAGTTAAATGAATGGCTGGAGAATAACAAACGACTACTGATATTTGGCCTCGTTGTGGAAAACAACGGAAAGTGGTTTGGACTGAGCTGAATTGGACAATAGGCACCTTGGTTTAAGAGAGTTGCTACTTCTCAACTTCTGTTGCTTGTTTCGAAAAAGAGTATAAACATAGTGGTGCCAGATGTTTCATTATATCCCAGAAATTTAGACTTTACATGAATATAGCAAAGTTGTCTTCTTATGGCTAAATGTATCAATTAAAAAAAAAAAAAAAACCACGTAGTCCAGACACAGAGCATGTCTGCATATCAAATTTGGCCCATTGGCTATTACGTATGTTGTGACCTCATACCTTTTACTTAGAGAAATGGATCAGTAAAATAGTCCCTAAATGAAGACCTCTAAAAATCAATAGATTTCATTGTGATGTTGGTTGAAACCATATGATACTAAATTAAAAACACCTTCTATTGAGTTTCTCCTATGTGTCTGTCCTGGGTTTTTTATTGGCATAAGTGTCAAAAAGTAAATATCCAGGTATAAGCTGTGTCTTCATGTATTAATTGTTGTGTGACAATATCAACACAAATTCAATGGCCTAAAACAACATGAGGTGTTCATCATCTTACAGATCCTATGAGTCAGGTGTCCTGGCACAACTTAGCTGTGTCCTCTACAATGCTATAGCAATACATTGGCCAGGAATATGGTCTCATCTGAGGCTTAACTAGGGGAAAGGATCCACTTTCAAGTTTACTCAATTTTTATAGGAATTCAGTTTCTTGCTTGTGTAAAACTGAGGGCTCCAGGTTCTTCGAGGCTATCAGTCAAATGCTGCTCTGCTTTTTAGAGGTGCTCACAGTTTCTTGCCACATGAAGTTTCCCAAAAACTCCACTTGCTGCGTCACATTCACCAAAGAGAGACTCCAGGAAGGCAAGCACTGCAATAGCATGTGCATAATTATGTATGCCTAATTACCATATAACCTCACTTTTGCCGTGTTCTGTAGGTTAGAGACAAGCAATGGGCCATGTCTAGATTTAGGATAAGGGAACTATACAAGCATTTGAACACCAAGAAGTGTGGATCATGGGTATTATCCTAGAGCTCGTCCACCATGCTTTCCCAAATAAGATTTATTGAGACAATATATTATTTTTCTAAAGCTGTCAAAGGAAACTTTCATTTATTAGTAGAACCACAGTTCAGAGAAGCAATGGCATAGTGATTTGAGGGCTGCTTCAACATGGCATGGTGATTTGGTAGATACTTCAACATGTGGTCATTCATACAGAAAGCTCTCAGGCAGCACTCTGCTACATATTAACTTGCTCAAGTTTCCTACATGAAGCTCTGAGCAATGTGTGTCAAAGATTCTATACCGTGTGCTGTGACTTACACATATTTTATTGCAAGGAGGATCTTGCCATTTTTAGAATACTTGTACATTTCTTCTTTATATGGACCTTTTAACAATATAATGTTTTTAAGTAATTTTATCTGCTTGGGTAACTAAAGACCAAAAAGCCACCTGTTTTATCCTAACTATCAGGTAGTCCCACACAGCATAGTGAGTGGCAGGGAACAATGAGGGACTCACTGACCAGCTGCCATGATTTTGAATATTAGTTGTAAAATGGGTGAAACATTTAAGTAGCAGTTTACGTTTCAGAACATACTGAAATTGTATCCCCTGCTAATTAACCACTGATGGAAGTAATCACTAGGATCCTATCAAACAAATGTGGCAAGTCCCTGTCTGCTGGAATGCATTACAAATGTGGTCTATTGGTTCCTGAAACTTCCACTGCAAAATTAACCTTCTATCTTTCATTTATATGCTGAAAACTCATTACTTTAAAAAATTCAATGGAAACATACAAACCTCTTTGGTAATTACCTGACTCTGCTAAAAACTACACCAAAATGCACAGGTAATAAAAGCAAGCCTTGTTGCTATAGAAAAATTGCTCCAATAGAATTTTGGTGTATTATTGTTTTTCAGTGAACCAATTACAGAGGCTAAAATTGGAACCTAAGTGAATAGCTATTTCATGTTGCTGTAAGTGAACTGCAAGAATTCTACATTTCAAAGTCACTTGACATAAAACTTACACATTCCAGACTTCTGAAACTTTCCACCTACTTATATCGCTGCCACTTACACATACCGTTAATCCATCAATAACTCTCATGGTTGCAACAGCTGAATGGAAAAATGGCCAAAGTGCCCTCATTTCATAAATCTCAAAGTGCTTGTGATTCTTTAAAATACCACACATATTTTTATTTGCAGTTTCAACATGATTAAAATAATTTAGAAACAGATACTCTTAACTGGTGAGTGATTTAGTCTGGGGTTAGAATTAATATTCCACATTTTCTCATTTTTGGACAGAGAACTATTTACTAAAAGCATTTAAAGAAAGAGGAATTAATACACTTTTTATGTTGACTTTCCACCTTTATATGAAAAAAAGAGCATTTATTGGGGGAAAATATGATTTCACATTTAGTCTAGATAGTTTTGCATATTGAAAGTTTCATGGAGAAGAAAATATTGAAGTTTTAAAGTCATAGAGATTTATTTTACTCTAGTACATACTGAATACTTTATATGACAAAGATTAGGTTATTAATTTATTCAGTAAACCTGCCCAAAAGTGAGGGTCCCAAAAGAGAAATAAAGCAAGTTTCTATAGTCTGACAGTATGAAAATAATAATTTACTTGAAAATCAAAATTAATTTTAAAATATATTAATTCACAGTTCCTATAGGTGGACTGTATAACACTATTTGAACAATTAAGAACAAATATTATATGACTAGAGAAAATTATATGGAAATTAGAAGGAAAAAAAAAAAAAAAAAAACCTTGAAACAAAAAGGTTGTTTTTTGGAGCTTTTCTACCCAGTTAGAGAAAAATGTATTTCTGGAGAAGAGACACAATAAGGGGTCTTGACTCCATTATAAATTTTTGAAAGAATGAGCAAATAAATATAGAATTGGGAGAAAAAGGTATTAGAAAGAAAAGGGAGCAGTGACAAATCACATCAATTTAAAAGATCGCATGAAAATTTGAAGAGGCTAATGAATAAAATAAAGTATAGAGAGAAAAGAATGTCTAGAAAAGTCTCCAATATGGGTTGCTATTAAAACAATAAAATAACTGCAAAAGAAAATAAATAAATATACTCCAGAGTGTGTGACCTTGCTAATTAAGGCATTTTCCCCAGGGAACTTGCAAAGCCTTTTTGATCCAACGGTAACTCTCTTCTAATGAAAAGTTTTTTTTCTCCCTCATATAGTTGTCTCTGAGTTCTTTAACCTTTGCTGCAGTACTGGGATAGCTTGTTCAATCTCGTTATGTGGAGGCCAAAAGGATATAGGAACCAGTCAGGTTACTACACTTGCATATTTTTAATTCAAACTTCTTTAATGTGAAGGAAACCCTTTATCATTTCACCTGGCAAACATAACTTCTTGAAAACTTAACTTCTGAAAATAAGTGAAAATTGTCAAGAACAAATTTACTAGGACTCACCACATAGTGAGTACATTATTCCATTTATCGCACTGCTATGAAGAAATACCCAAGTTTTATAAAGAAAAGGGACTTCATTGACTCGCAGTTCTGCATGGCTGAGGAGGCCTCAGGGAACTTACAAACATGGCAGAAGGCACCTCTTCACAGGGCGACAGGAGAAAGAATGAGTGCAAGCAGGGGATGCAAGGCACGTATAAAACCATCAGATCTTATGAGACAAACTTATTATCACAAAAATAGCATGAGGGAATCCATCTCCATGATTCAACTACCCCCACCTGGCCCCACCTTTGACACGTGAGGAGTATAGGGATTACAATTCAAGGTGAGATTTGAGTGCGGGCACAGAGCCAAACCGTATCAATGAGTTTTCGGGGGGCTTTGTTCATAAAAAGGAAAATAGTATACTCAATAAATAAGACAATATAATTTTTGTTAATTTTTGACATTTTCAAATTGATCTGGCAATTTAATGTCTTTTTTTTTTTTTTTTTTTTTTTTTTTTTTAAAGGGGTTTCCCTTTTTCTCCCAGGCTGGAATGCAATGGTGCAATCTTGGCTCACTGCAAGCTCTGCCTCCCAGGTTCATGCTATTCTCCTGCCTCAGCCTCCTGAGTAGCTGGGACTACAGGCGCCTGCCACCACGCCCGGCTAATTTTTTGTATTTTTAGTAAAAACGGAGTTTCGCCATGTTAGCCAGGATGATCTCGATCTCCTGTCCACCTGATCCACCCACCTCGGCCTCCCAAAGTGCTGGGATTACAGGCGTGAGCCACCGTGCCCAGTCCAATGTCCATAATTTTAAACCATCTGCCATCATGACTGAAAATTAGAAGTGGTTCCACTTGGCACTTCATTCATTTCCAAAAGAGCTCCTCTCACATATACATATTTTTAAATTCTAATTTTGATAATAATACACAGGGCACATCTTTCATGTTATCCCTGCAGACAAGTAGCCATGTTAATGATTTCACGTACTCTCTGAAAATTTTGTATTGGAAAGTTTAACACATTCACATTTATCATCATATCAGATCTATTTGGTGTTAATTTTGGCTTGTTTCTTTCTTATTGGGTTTTATGCTTCCTTTATGTCTTACCAGATTTAGCTAATGATCTTCAATAATCCTGTTAAAATTTAAAACATAGAATTTCCATTTTTTATACTAATGCTGTATTTTAATTTTGTTGTTTATGTGTGTACTAAAATATTGCCCTTACTATGTACTAGGAACTAGAGTAAAACTCACAGTGCTTTACTCAAGAATAAATCCTCTATTCTTCACAAAAATCCTATAAAATATGTGCTTCTTCCCTGCATTACAAATGTGGGATCATTGATGCCAAGTAGTCTACCCAAATTCAGAAAGCTATGAAGAATGGCAGTACGAGTGGAATTCAGGTCTGTTGGACCTAAGAATTTGTGCTTTTAATATTATGATGTAATACATCTCTTCAATTATCAATGTAGGGTGAATAGAAGGCTAGCTGAGAGGATTGAGGACACACAACTGGGAATGCAGGAGAAAACTAGGCTGGCGCATGAATGTTGTCTTTCTGTTCCTAGTTTGAAATAACATTTTACTGTATTATGTCTTTTACATATATATTTTACATATTTTGTCTATTTGCCATTTGTTTTACTTTACTTCATGGTGTTCTCTTTCAATATAGTTGTAGTATTCTCAATGACTTCATTTTAAATTTCAACCTTTGGTAATATTACATTATTTCTAAAATAGTCAACTATAATTATTTTATTTTAATAATATTTATTAATATTCAATATCATTAAGATATAGAATCTCCTTAATATATATTTTACCATACAACATTAACTTAAAAAATTGCTACATGATTTTTACAAAATAATTTTTCTAAGATGATATGCATATGTTGCTATGTGTGTGTGTATATATGAATAGATATATATTTCTACACATATAAATACCTTTTGTCTACTTCTTGGGTCCTCAAACAGTTCTGTTGATCTGTCTGTCAATTATCTAGTCCCCCTGCATACTAATTTTAATAATCTTAATTTTATAATGCCTTTTAATAATGACTGAATATTGCTTCATTGTACTTTATTTTCAAAATTGTTCTGGATATTCTAGATTATTTACTCAGACATACTTTAGAACATCATTTTTGGACAATTATTTAAGGAACATTATTTACAAGTGACATTTTTAGAAAAATAATTGCAGACATTACCTGTAAATATATTTTAAAAATGTAGTTGACATGTTAGCCAGAATTGCATTAAACCTAAAAATTAATTTAGAAAGACTACATGAATAGGATTTACTTTTCTTTGATGAGAAATGTTACATCAATCAAAGAAATGTTACTGAATTCATATATGACTAATTAGATTCAAGGAATATTATCATTTCTTCTCAGTTACACTATAGATATTATTAACTTCATGATATTGAACCACCTATTTATTCTTCAATATAAAACTAGATGATGTTTATTTCAATATATAAATATATTTTATTTATCATTATGCTGTCCAATATTTACATCTATATTTTTCTGTAATATTGTGTAATTTTTATTTTTTCTTCCATTTAAAAAAGTGTTGTTACTGATGTTATCAAGATATTAAAAAATAAATTGTGTCAAGTGCTAATTTAAAAAAGCAGAGGAAACTATGAGGAATTATAGCAGGGCTGAAATAGACTAGGGGGTAAAATAAAAGCTGTTCAGATGACATCATATTTAAGATATGACCTGAAGAATGAATAGAATCTATGCAGACAGACAGACTTTGAAAGAAACCTTGTGGCAAAATATCAGCATGTGTAGGGAACTTAAGGAAGACAAACCTTATCCATTTTAAGTAAATGACAATAGACCAGTTCTGTTGAAGAGTGGGAGATGAGGCCTCAGGACCACACAAATTTGGGGTCAGAAAAAGGAGTGGGATTACACAAAGTAGAATGTGGAGAAGTAGCTAAAGAGATAGGAGGAATATCAGGGAACTGTCATAGAGATAGTCTCAAATGCTGCTGAGAAGGAGGTCTTGGATGCACTAAGATTGTCATAAACAACAGTAACTTATAATGGATCACACATATATTTATCAGTTCTTATGTTGCTATAAATAAATACCTGAGGCTGGGTAATTTATAAAGAAAAGGGGTTTAATTGGTCTATAGTTCAGTTTTACAGGCTCTGCAGGAAGCATAATGCTGGCATCTGCTTAACTTCTGGGGAGGCCTCAGGAAACTTACAATCATGGCAGAAGGTGAAAAGGAAGGAGGCATATCACGTGGCCAGAGCAGAAGCAAGAGGGCGAGGGAGGAGATGCCTCATACTTTTAAATGACCAGGTCTCACAAGCTCACTCACTATCACAAGGACAGTACCAAGGGGGATGATGCTAAGCCATTCATGATAAACCATTCCCCTGCTCCAGTCACCTTCCATTAAGCCCCACCTCCAACATTGGGGATCACATTCCAATATGATATATAGGTGGGGACACACATTCAAATGGTATCAACATACTGGGGTTTATTAATGTAACATCTCAATAAGGATGTAAAGGAGCATAATTTTTATGGCTCTTTTCTTTGCCATCCACAGTATAAATTTTCTTAAGTTTGACTCCCCTCTTGACAGTGGAAAATATAGTTATATGAGTATGCATCCCTTGAAAAAATACATTTTTTTAACCTACTAACATCTCCTTATGTTCTGTTCACTACAATTGTGACACTTGCTCATTTCTGCATGTGCAGTAGAAGGGGAATCAGGTACACTAATTGACTATTTCCAATGGTGCTGAGTGTAGGATTGACATCTCCTAAGGCACCTGTCTAGGTGGTGATGGGTTATTTGCCCAGATTAACTAGAATCCTGTTAGGAAGGAAGAAAGGAGTAAGAGATACTAAATAGGCAACTGACATGTACAATACACAATTAATGAAGAATGAGGACTAAAACGTATGGATTAGATTCAGTAACTAGGTCACTTGTGAACACAACAAGATTCAGCAGAGAAGGGAGCAAGATTAGAATGGATGAAAGAGGTTGGAATGTGAGAAAGTCAAGTCACAGAATTAACACTTTCAAGAAGTTTTTTTGAAGGATACAAAAGTGAGGTAGAAGTGGAAAAAAGAGGGATGGGAAGGGCAAATGAGAGGGCTCAGAAGACATTTGGAGATGGGATCTAGGACATAAGTGTAAGATGTGGTCATTGGCAGGATGCATTAATGCTCTCCATTACAATGTAGTGGAGAAAGTGTGGATAGAGAAGAAAGACTATATTTTGAATCTGTGTGGAAAAGCAATTGGTCATATGTGGGGTGAGAATGTTACTCTATGAAGTATAAGTTAGTGTAATCAATAGACAATTGACAAAGGAGGTCAGAGGTTTGAGGCAGGCAGAGAAAAGATCAAATAGTCAATAAGAGAACAGAAAAAAATTCTTCCTGAGGGAAAGCTGATAAGGACTCCAGATGGTACTACATGAGCAGTTGGGATGTTATGCTGTAGTTTCCTTTTTATGAGTATTTGATTTTGTTTGCTTTCTTTTATCTTTCATTAAGGATATGTTGTCAAGAAAACATGCTGTATGTGGGGGTGGTATGCTTTTAATAATTGTATATGTGTAGCATTGTATGCTTTCTTAATCTCAAGGAATGTATTTTCCTGTTACTTTCTTAGATATGAAAGCCAACTAGTCTAGAAATTCATCTCTTTTTCCCTCAAAAATTTCTTCTTAAATCTTTAGTTTGAGGAATATACTTTGCATTATATTTTATTTTTACTTTTTGTGATATCTTACTGAATTGTCATTTACAGGCAATAAAATTCATCAGACATATAATTTGATAAAAGTATATATAGCCTCCATGTAGTTGTGCAGTTTTGAGTGAGTTTCTTAATCCTGAATCTGCTCCTGAATGACTACTGCTGCTCCTGAATGAATAACAAAATTAAGGCAGAAATAAATAAGTTCTTTGAAACCAATAGGAACAAAGACACAACATACCAGAATCTCTGGGACACAGCTAATGCAGTGTTTAGAGGGAAAATTACAGCACTAACTGCCCACAGGAGAAAGTGAGAAAGATCTAAAATTGAAACCCTAACATCACAATTAAAATAAATGGGGAAACAATAGCAAACAAGTGCAAAAGCTAGTAGAAGACAAGAAATAAGTAAGTTCAGAGCAGAACTGAAGCAGATAGAGGCATGAAAAACCCTTCAAAAAATCAGTGAATCCAGGGGCTGCTTTCTTTGAAAAGATTAACAAAATAGACCACTAGCTAGACTAATAAAGAAGAAAAGAGAAGAATCAAATAGACATAATAAAAAAAATAAAGGGGATATCACCACTGATCCCACAGAAATACAAACTATCATCAGAGAATACTATAAACACCTCTACGTAAATAAACTAGAAAATCCAGAAGAAATGGATAAAATTCTGGACATGTACACCCTCCCAAGACTAAATCAAGAAGAAGTCAAATCCCTGAATAGACCAATAACGAGTTCTGAAATTGAGGCAGGAATTAATAGCCTACCAAACAAACAAACAAAACAAAACAAAACAAAAAAATCCCAGGACCAGATGGATTCACTGCCAAGTTCTACCAGAGGTACAAAGAGGAGCTGGTAACATTCCTTCTGAAAATATTCCAAACAATAGAAAAAGAGGTAATCCTCCCTAACTTATTTTATGAGGACAGCATCATCCTGATACCAAAACCTGGCAGAGACACAACAAAAAAAGAAGATTTCAGGCCAATATCCCTGATGAATATCGATGTGAAAATCCTCAGTAAAATCTTGGCAAACCATCTCCAGCAGCACATCAAAAAGCTTATCCACCATGATCAAGTTGACTTTATCCCTGGGATGCAAGGCTGGTTCAACATATGCAAATCAGTAAATGTAATCCATCACATAAACAAAACTAATGGCAAAAACACATTATTATCTCAATAGATGCAGAAAAGGCCTTTGATAAAATTCAACACCCCTTCATGCTAAAAAATCTCAACAACTAGGTATTGATGGACATATCTCAAAATAATAAGAGCTACTTATGACAAACCCACAGCCAATATCATACTGAATGGGCAAAAGCTAGAAGTATTCCTTTTGAAAAATGGCACAAAATAAGGATGCCCTCTCACAGCACTCCTATTCAACATAGTATTGGAAGTTCTGGCCAGGGGAATCAGGCAAGAGAAAAATAAAGGGTATACAAATAGGAAGAGAGGAAGTCAAATTGTCTCTGTTTGCAGATGACATTATTGTGTTTTTAGAAAACCCCATTGTCTCAGCCTCAAATCTCTTTAAGCTGATAAGCAACTTCAAAAAAGTCTCAGGATACAACATCAATGTGCAAAAATCACAAGCATTCCTATACATCAATAATAGACAAATGGGGAGCCAAATCATGAGTGAACTCCCATTCACAATTGCTACAAAGATAATACAACTTACAACGGATATGAAGGGCCTCTTCAAGGAGAGCTACAAACCAGTGCACAAGGAAATAAGAGAGGACACAAACAAATGGCAAAACATTCCATGTTTATGGATAGGAAGAATCAATATTGTGAAAATGGCCATACTGCCCAAAGTAATTTACAGATTCAGTGGTATCCCCAGCAAACTACCATTCTTTATTCACAGAATTAGAAAAAACTACTTTAAATTTCATATGCAACCAAAAAAGAGCCCTTATAGCTAAGACAATCCTAAGCAAAGTGAACAAACCTGGAGGCATCATGCTACCTGCCTTTAAACTATATCACAAGGCTACAACAACCAAAACAGCATGGTACTGGTACCAAAACAGATATATAGACTATTAGAACAGAATAGAGGCCTCATAGACTATTGTTTTTCATAATAATAATATGATTTTTAATTTTCCTAGGTATACTCTGTTTTTACCTGGCACACGATATGTCTTTTCACTCTGTTTCTATTTTTTTTCTTTAGTTTAAGAAAGCTTTAATCTCCTATTCCTACAATATTTCAATTTATTCTAGTCTATTAATCATTAATATGATAATCTGATATATGTTATTATGGAAGAAATTACCATAGAATGGGAACAAACACAATCAGAAGACTGTGGCTAAGCCTCAGCCTTCTTCTTCATACAGGACTGAATCTGTCCTCTGCCATTGGTTCTCCAAGTTTGATGTGAATCACATCACTTGGAGGACTTGTTGAAATTCAATTGCTGGTTCATCCACACTTTTGATTCAGCAGTCCTCAGGTTGGGCTGATAATTTGCATTTCTGACAAGTTCTCCGAGGGAGAGGGGCACGGATATTTCAGGTTTGGGGACCACACTTTGAGAACAAGTGCTTAAAATCACTAAATTGTCTTGCTTTACTAAATCAGAGTAAAGCAGCAAGAGTAGGAACTGTATAGGCTGCACTGAGTAAATTCTAAATTATTTATTAGTTCTTCTGAATTTGACATGATGTCATTTGAGGAAAACTTTGCAGAGGTTAAGATTGAACTAATCTTTGAGGGAAATTCGTGGCTTTCTAACTTTGCTGATTATTCAAAACTGAAATGATCTGCCTTGGAAGGCAAGACGATATCTGTATAGTAATGTTGAAGAAGAGGTGGGATGAACCACTGACATGGGTATTATTTGTAAAGCAAAATCAGGTATCAGGTGTGTAGTACCAAACATTATTTCAGACCCCTTTCCCTGTTGCCATGCAGTGGTTTGAAGAAACAGGGGAACTTGAGTGTGTAAGTAAGTAGATTGGAGTGAGAGGTCAGGGTTCAAATCCCAATTCCACAAATGACTGGCTCTGTAAGGTTTGAAAAACTAATTAATGTCTCTCAAACTGCTTGTATTAGTCTCCTAGGTCCAACATCACAAGGACCACAAGCTGTATGGTTTAAACAGCAGAGATTTATTGTCCCACTGTTCTAGAAGCTAGAATTCTGAGATCAGGGTGTTGGTAGGACTATGTTCCCTTTGAAGACATCTACTCCAGGATCCTTGTCTAGCTTCTGGTATTTTGTTGACTTGTGGCAGCACAATTTCAAGCTTCAAATGGCTTTCTTCCTCTGTGTGTGTGTGTGTGTGTGTGTGTGTGTGTGTCCAAATTTTCTTTTTGTATAAGGACACTAATAACATTGGATTAGGGGCCCACCCTACTCCACTATGACTTCATCTTAGTGACGTCTGCAATAACCTTATTTTGAAATCTGCTCACATTCTGAGATACTAGAGGTTAGGTCTTCAATATATGACTTTTGGTTGAGGGACACAATTCCACCTAAAGCATTCGTTCTCCTTCCTCTCCTTTGAACTAGTAAGATTCTTGTGGAAACTAAATGGGAAATGCATGTAAAGTTTTTGTCTCACAATAGCTTTTCAATCCATTGCAATGTTCTTGCTATTATCATTACTATTATTATGAAAATGTATCCTCTAATATCCTCTAGTCATTTTTTTTTTTTTTTTTCTGCTGCCAACTGCACTTAAGTCCCATGGTCATTTGTAATCCCTCCTAATAAGTTAAAGATGTAGAAGTTTCAAAAATAGATACTTAAAAATTGTTTACCTTTTGCTCATTTGTGATTTATTCACTGCTGCTGTGAGTGGGATTGAATATGTGGGAGCAATTTCTTTTCAAGCAGAACACTCTTGCCCTATGGATGTCCCTATTCGGAGAGAACATATCCAGAGCAAAGGGCTACACTATCTTTATATTAGTCCAGCACGTGCTTCTCTTTCCTCCTCTCTTTTATTTACTTCTTTAATCTTTGCCCTGTTTTGTGCCACAGGCATCCTAAATGAAGAGACCCTACAATGGGCTTGTGACCAGCAGAAACTGAATCAATGCTGGGACACATTCTAACAGTTGAATGGGCAGCTTACAGGTGGTATTGACTTTTAGTTACAATTTGTATGAGGCTCAATGCCATGCTTCAGGTCGCTAGTCCATTACCAGTTTTCCCTGCTTTTTCAATCTATTACCAATTTAACTCCCCGAAGTTCCCTTTTACACTTCCTTTTGTTTGTGCTCTCTTTCTTTTTCAATTACAGTGACTTTGGTTAGGACCGAAATGAAAGTCCTGTGTAGCACAAGGAAAAATTAAGCAGCTGTTCCAGTTCCACCTACATCTACAGGCATTTGGATTGAAAAATATTTTTACCGTTCCATGGGCATGAATTTTTATCATACAAATGCAATATTTTGGTCAACGTTTTAAGGTACATTGACATATATATATAAAATATATAATATATATGATATATATATAATATTATATATATATATATATATTTTTTTTTTTGAGATGGAGTCTAGCTCTGTTCCCAGGCTGGAGTGCAGTGGCGTGATCTCAGCTCACTGCAACCTCTGCCTCCCGGGTTCAAGTGATTCTTTTGCCTCAGCCTCCTGAGTAGCTGGGACTACAGGCGCCCGCCACCATGCAAGGCTAATTTTTGTATTTTCAGTAGAGATGGGGTTTCACCATGTTGGCCAGGATGGTCTCGATCTCTTGACTTCGTGATCTACCCACCTTGGCCTCCCAAAGTGCTGGGATTACAGGGGTGAGCCACCATGCCCAGCCTATTCTTCTTACTCAGCAAAAGAACAGGCAGAAGGATGATGTAGGAAGCACTGTTTATTTCCAAGTGTTGTACCAAATATCCCCTCCTTAACAACACCACCTATAATGACAGTAGAAAAGCAAAGATTACCCAAATTAGGGGTAATCAGAAAATCAGGGTAAACAGACAATCCTCCAAATCAGGATGGATGCATGATTTTATAGACTTTTATTATAGTTAGGGGGAGAAATGACTTCAAGTATTTATCCAAAAAATAACTGTCATGTACTGGGCATATGTAGTGTATTTATGTAAGTACTAATGTTTTCCCCAAAACCCTGCAAATTTATGTATTATTCACACTTCTGAGGTAAGAGCACAGAGATTTGATAATTGACAAACCCACAGTTAAATCACTGATAGAGGAGCTGGAATTTTATCTTGAACTCTTGGGTGGATACCCTAAAGCCTCTGCTCTATGTAGAGTACTGATATTACCTAACCTCCTTACTTCTGGCCACATTGTAGATGCACAGAACGTATGGTATATTTAGTTGTACCTAACTACAGTACTTCTCAGGCCAGGTAAAGATGTCATCCATAAGATTTTATGGTGATATTCTTGATATCCACACCCCTAACTCACCCTCCTGTCTAGACAGACTGGAAAAAGACATGTCCAGATGACAACAGTGGATTTTGTATCACGGTACAACCAAACTAAGGAGGCAAGCATTCATTATAGCTTCCTTTTGTGCACTTTCAACAGAGCCCAGAATAACCAAGTCAATTTTAACCTATTTCTGACTGAGCTACTGTGCCTCCCACAGTTGACTGGGATACATACACTTTTGTTAATTTAATTATATATGTATATGTGTGTATGTGTATACATATATATTCCATATATATTACTCTCTATATACATATTTATATTCTCAGTTACATTGTCTCTGTAATATATTGCCCTCCTTGTGAACCAGAATTTTAGCAATATACTATGTATATTCTATCTAAAATCTGGAGTTTTTGGGAGATCCAATATTTGAATACCTACGTATTGGATTTAATCCTATAAATTGACATTTATTTTTATCATGATGGCATTTAGTTGTATTCTATCCTCCTCTATTGTTTCTAACTATATTATGAATAAAATCTTCATACCTTAGCTAAATAATAATGTGGGTGGTGGGCAGGAAGTGGCTTATCACAATACTCCTTTTCCTTATGAAATTAGCACAGTTATATGCACATAAAATGTATTTAGTATTAATTAAATTTACATAAACATTTTTATTCACAGGACTCAGAACTTTTTAATGCTCATTTTTTAGTGTGCATTACTATTAATAGTTCGTGGTTAAAAAAAAAAAAAAAAAAAAAAGCCAAAGCAGGCTATAAATTGTATCAAGGCCTGTGGATGATAAGGGACTTTTGGCATGGCTTGTATTTCGCTCATGTTATTGAAACTGGAGGATCCTAGGAAGATGGAGACTTTTAGGGAGCTCAATGAGTAAGGAAAAGCTAAGTGTCCAGTTTCTCTTAACAGCTTTTCTAAACAGGGGCTACACAAGAGCATAAATTGCTACTGTTCTAAGAGACAATCATTCGATCCAATGAGAGACCTTCCTTCCTATACATCTACAATGGCATTACATATGTACCATCTTGGGTGGATTGAAATAGTAGGCACTAAAATTATTCTCTGGATTGTGCAATTAACATGAGGAACCCTACCTGAGGAAAGCTATCACACATTTTCTGTCACTCTTTGAGTCTCAAAAACACAATGTGGGAAAAACATCACTTGAACAGTAAACAACGAATGCCAATTTAGGGGCAGGTGAACAGTGGCATACATGATAATTAATTAATTTCTTCCAATTTAATCTAGATTGCTGAGAATTTTATTCCTAGGGAAGCTACTCCAGTGTGCCTTCTCATTCCTGAAAGTAGCTTTTCTGTCTTCAAATAAAGATATGCCCATATAGAAATCTGGTTCTAAAAATACGGCCAATAAAGATATCGCACTGGGCCCAGTTGGTCAATGTCAGTTATGCTGAGGTTGTTATAAAAAACTTTCAGTATATTCAAGGAGAAAAGGGAACTTACTAAGTAAAGACTTCGCAGCTGAAAAATTGTCATAAAACAAATGTCAGACCTTTTGTTTTTCAAGTACAAATTAAGATATCCCTGGAACAGTCTGGTTTAAGTGGTTTTATTTTTGTCATTCTGAAAAAAGGTCACAGTTACATTAGTTGTAATCATTTTCTTCTTTTGTCACAGTAAATTTACAGGTTTTAGAAGATGGAGTGTGATAAATAATGAAACATTAGAAATAATTTGTTCTAGATCTGGAGATGCAAGGAGTAGTTTTTATTTGAATTTCTAAATCATCTGCATTAGCTGTGTCACCTTGGACAAGTCCCTCAACTTATTTGAGCCTCAGTTTCTAGAACTACGAAATAGCAAGCCTCAATCTCAAAGGTTATGGTGAGAATCTAGAGATGCTATGTAAACAAGTCTTATGTCTGACCATGAAAATCATTGGTTAAAATGAGAATATTTTCATTCATTTTTATTTTGTGTTTTATAAATATGTTCTCTAATTCTCACACCACCACTATAAAATAAGCCCCAAAACGCGAGTTACTTGCCTAACGCCAGAAAATTAATAAATTGTTAGCTTGGCCTCCTCTCTGCCTGATTCTAAAGCCCAACTTTTATATTCTCTGCGTTATATAACTCCTTTAGCTGTCTAATTGTGTAATGCCTCCATTGATTTAACTTTTGCAAATGATTAACATCATAAAATAGACTGTGAGGGCACCAATTGAAATACACATGAGGAATGAAGGCAAAATCCTGGAATCAGCAAGTTCTGTCAAAGTCATCTACGTGAACTCCTTGCCTTATGTAAAGTTTAACAAACTACTCCAGACACATTGTCAGGGAAGGAATTAACTGCTCTGCTAACTCCTCCTCTGCTCAACCATGCTTGCTACCCCAGAGTTTCTCCTTACATCATCTGAATTCCCTCCAGCTGCAATTTATGCCCTTCTTCTTTCATTCTTGCCTCATCAGAGGGAGAACAGCTGGTCACCATCCTCCATATAATCACACTTGGGATAATGAAGGTGGTTATTGAGTCACCCTTCAACAATTCCAGTCCAGGTCTTGCTACACAGACCTATTTACTTGGAAACTGACAAAGATGGCATGTAGAGGAAAATAACTTAAAACATATTCACACCCAGTAAAATGCTGAATAGGAAAACTGTTTTAGGAGCGAGTATTGTATCTCGTTTTACTGCAGCTAATGTTCTGCAGTTGCTTCAAATCTGAAGCATGTTCCATAATGGCTAAAGATATTACTTTTTCATATGATTTGGCTTTGGCTTTATCTAAGTTTGAGGTAATTAAGTCAGGAAATCCAAGGTGAAAAAAGAAGGTTTGGACAGGGGCCAGCAGGATATTTGATCCAAGGCACATGTGTCTGAAATTAAATTTGGGAGTTAGGCTGTGCTGTCCTTAAATCACGATGGCAAATGAAGGCGAACCTTCTGTGTGCTAAGAAAAGGGAATACGTAGGCTGCTGCCTTACGGGAATTACAGAGGACAGGGATAATTCCCAGAAACTACCCAGATTGACGGAAAGGCTGTTTGGCACACCAGTGTGAAGGAACAAGAATGGACAGCTCCCTATAATTACTTAGCCTGAGATCCTGAGAGATTGCCTGTATGCCCGGTGGAGTTAGGCAGGTACAGCTGCTGGAGGTGCAGGAAATAAGGCATTGCCTAAATGGAGTGATTTTTTTTAAGGAGAGTAAGCCCCCTTAAGTTAGAAGTTAAATATTTATTGTTGCATACATTTTAGCATTATTTTTGATAATTTTTAATAAGTTTTCTGCACCTAAGGGTCTCTTATTTGAAGAACAGTATTCTCCATTAATCAAGTAATCTAATGGCATACTGAAAGCGTTATCTGCAAAATTGGGAATCACGTTCAAGTTCCACTTCCGGTTCCAGACTAGGTGGGAAAATGGTCAGACCACTTATCCATTCATTCATTTTTTCACCCAACATCCATCAGTACATGGGGATAAAAAACAGTATTCCAGAGATGAGCATAAAATGAGTTAGCACATAGTTTTTAATTGTGATGTTATCTATCATTATCTATTATTATTATAAACAGAAAGATCCACAGGCCTTAAGAAGGGCATCCATAGGGTGGGTGCAGTGCCTCATGCCTATAATCCCAGCACTTTGGGAGTCGAGGCGGGAGGATAACCTGAGGTCGGGAGTTCGAGACCAGCCTGACCAACATGGAGAAACCTCGTCTCTACCAAAAATACAAAATTAGCCGGGTGTGGTGGTGCATGCCTGTTATCCCAGCTACTCAGGAGGCTGAGGCAGGAGAATTGCTTGAACCCAGGAGGCAGAGGTTGCAATGAGCCGAGTTTGTGCCACTGCACTCCAGCCTGGGCAAAAAGAGAAAAACTCTATCTCAAAAACAAACAAACAAACAAACAAAAAGGCATCTGTAAGCTCACAAAGCAAGTGTTTAATGTAAAAATTTAAGACAAAGTCTTAAAGCAGCAGATATCTTAGTTGTTAGTTTAACAGAAGGAATGAAGGACTTCAGAAAGAAGGTGATAGTATTTATTTGTTTTTGGCTAAGGCATTCAGAAATATTTTGTTTTTCTGGACATAACACTTTAAGGAGGCTATTGATCAATCAAATTGTTAGATTGTAACCCTGGTAAGCAACCAATATGAAGGGAAAAAATTTGAGAGTTGTATTTGTTCAATTTAGAAAGGAGTTAGGACAGGATATGCTAGCCATGTAGTGGTGTTGCATGACTGTATAAGGAATGTAAAAAACTGTCCAGGGAAAGAAGTCAAGACCACATGCAGTGAAAATATCAAGACAAAATTTATTCATTAAATACATTTTTTTCTAATACTAGAATATGACCAAAATATGATTGAGATATCTCGAGTGGTATATATGTTGACGATCACATTTAGAAACTGGTGTATAAACCTTGCCAGAGCCTTTATACACTCAAAATTTAGTAATTTGATTAAATGCATTCTTAACTTGGACTTACCAATTAAGAATGCTTCAAAGACCTAATGGGCACACTCATCAAAACAGTTTCTATGGAAGTCTGTCTACCTGAAAGGAAATAAAATGTTTTAACCAAACCAAATATAAATAATACAAAATTAAATTTGTCTTCTTGTCATAGTCTGTTGTAAGTGTTTGGAAAACAATAGTTCTTTAATTTATCCATGGAGCTTTCTGACATTTCACTTAGCAAAGTCCCAGTGGGATTATAACTGGACAGTGAAAGTCAACTTTGTGATCAGGGAGGATCTATTTCCTGTAAAGGTATGTTATTGACTGTGATGGATGACACAATCAAGGAATGCAATCAGGGTTTCTGACTCAAGGCAACAGTAAGTAGGATAACTCTTTGCAAAGCAACTGCTTGGAAAGCCATTGGATACATTGACCAGGACTAGTCGTCTGTACTCAACATTCCTATGAAAAATTAAAATCATGAATGCCCAATGAATAATGAATGTCCATGGATTAGATAAAATCCAGCCTTCCACCATTATCTAAAAGATATTGGGCTCTCCTATCTATACAATCTCATCTCCTACTACTTTCCCTTTTTTTCATTATTTTACAAGCATACTGACTTTTTCCATTGGGCAAGCCAAGCTCAGAGCTTGGTGCATTTGCACTGTTTCCTATATGCCTCTACTTCCCCCATATCTTTGCATAGTTATCACCCCGTGATCATTCAAATCTCAACTTGATATTCCTCTCTAACCACGATATTTTTTAGTTGACCTAAAAAATGACCATCTTCATTTTCATCATTGCTCTGTATCCTATTACTTAACTTTATTTTTTCATAGAATTATGATATCTTTTTTTAAACTGCTTCAGTGCTCCGTCTCAAAAAAAAAAATGCTTCAGTGTATTAGCTAGAACAGTTTATGGCTCACATGTGCACTCAATATATTTCAGATATATATTTTTGTGTTTGTTGCCCCTACATACACATACACACTAGCACATATGCTTCATGAGGGCAAAAACTCTGGTTTTTCATGTACACTGCAGCTTTCCCAATGTGAGAACAGTACTTGGGAGAAAGTGACACTTCTATAATTATTTTTTGAAGGAAAGGATCTTGCTTGTTGTGAGCATTTACAAGTAGGGGACTTAATATGCATTTTAAGAAAGTAGATGGTGTGTCTATGATACTGCTTCTGTATGAGCCCCTTTCATTATTATACATCTATGATGATAACTCCTGAGCTTACAGAGATGGAATCAGATTCATTATTCTAGGCTCATGAGGATGGGAAACCAGCCATGAAAGTCACCCCTCACTATTCCAGCCCATGTAGCTGTCATTCTTCTTGGAACTATCCCAGTAGTACTATTCTAAACAAGACTGACTTGATCCTCTGATGAAGTTTTTATCCTCTGACCATAAAACTTGAGACTGTGCTTGAGGTCAGTTCCAGAGGAGCAGTTACAGATATCAAGAAGGTCCTGAAGTGCTGGAGAGAAGTTATGTAAGGATGCAGGTGAAGAGAATAATGTTAGAGTCAAACAGTATTAGCAATGTTTTGTGTGAGATACAATTAAAAAACTGCCAAGACTTGCAGCTACTGAAAGCAAGTGGGACTCAAAGAAGTGAGAGGAGAGACTGAATTGATTCTGTCAGATAAGTAATTCTGAAATATAATTTATTTTGAAAATCCAGAAGCTGTTTTACCAGTCCTTCTTAATCTGAAAGGAGCCAGACATTTCTGACACAGACTGTATTATCTAATTAGATGTGGCCTTTTATTTTACACAAGTCACTTTTCTGAATAAAAATTAGGTATAAAATCAGAGTCAAAAACAATTACAGAAAGTGAAAATTATATGTAGTATCTTTACATATAATCCTTTATCGTCTTTCATATTATAGTTTATGATTATTTTAAAGGCTATGTTTTCATGCCAGTCTATACCATTAGACTGTGATGATGCTGGGAGATATTTTATTCATCATTTGTTTCCTGATCAATTATTTAAGATTAATTCAGCAAACAATGAGCATTTTCTGTGATAGTCACCATGATAGGTCCTAGGTAAACATGTTCTCTGTCCCCATGGAACTTATGCTCTTGTTAAAAGAGGCAGACATTAAATATGCAGGATGACATTGGATTGTGATAAGTGTCTCATAGAAAATAAAATGTCTTAGGTAATATTGACTAGGAATGGGAGGATGGTGCCACTCAAGATAGGGATAGACAGCTGACTACAATAAAATGTGAGACCTGAAGACTGAAAAAAAAACCAGAAAGAATATCCCAATTATAGATACAACAGATTCAAAGGCTACAAGGCACAAATGAGGTTGGCCTGGTCAAGGAACTGCATAGAACAGCATGGCTGCTCCCTAGTGAGCAAGGAAGAGAGCAATAGCAGATATTGGAAATGTGGGCCAAAGACAGACCACGCTTAGTTTTATAGGCTATCATTAGACTGTGTGGTCTTCATTCTAAGTATATTGGATGGCTTTGAGCAGGCTAGAAATGTGATCTGATTTATGTTTTTCAAAGGGTTGCTCCATTTAAAATACAATAAACTGTAGAAGGTAATATGGAAAGACCAGTCTGGGGAACTATATTGGAGGTAATCAGGTTAGAGGTAAGAGCGGATCCAGCTAAGAATATACAGTGATGATGGAGACATTACTTGGAGAGTATGCTCAGAGATTAGGTGCAGGAGATAGAGAGAAAGTTAACTGGTTTTTTTGGCTTGAGCATCTGGCTTGACACTAATGGCATTTATTTCTATGAAAACCACTGAGTGAGAAACAGGTTAGGATAGTGTGAATAGGCCTTAAGAACATTGTTAATATATTTCAAATGTCACTCTATATATCAAATCTGTCATATGTATATGAACCTCAAAAGAGAGTTGGGGGCAGAGTTACATAATTGTGAATCATATGCATATAGTTGATATTTAAATCCATGGACTTGTATGTGATCACCTAGGGAGAAGATGTATATAAAGAGAGTGAAAGCTTTGGAAATATCAAATATTTAGAGGTCAGATAAGAGCAAGGAATATACAAAATTTTTGACCAGGAATTACTAGCTAGTGTAATAAAAGGAAAGCTATGAAACTGGACAATCACAGACTTTGAGATAATATTTCAGATATATGATACTATTTATTTCTGTTGAGCAAGGATAAAGTGTGTATGAAGACTGAGAACAGAGTTTTATTTATTTTACTTGGCAGACTGGGCGTGAGTTTTGGCCTGACAAATACATTTCAATAGATCAGCAAACACTTAGACACGTGAATCAAAGTTCTGAACATTAAAGACAAATAGGCAATCCTAAAAGCATTCAGAAAGAAATAACAGATTCACTTGCCAATAAGGGATGATTAATGATACCCACAGTTAAATTTTGAGAAGCAGCAATAGAATCCTGAACACAAGGAACAATATCCGCAAAGTCAGCAGAGAATTCCTTTCTACTGAAACTAGCACTTAACAATGAATGCTAGCAACCTCACACTCATTAAGATAGCTACTAAAAAAAAAAAAAAAAAAAAAAAAAAAAAATTAACGGGTGTTTGTAAAGGGAAATCAAAACACTTAGGTCTGTTGTTGGGAATGTGAGATGGTGCCACTGATAAGGAAAACAGTGTGACAATTAAAAAAATAAAATATTATTATATAATTCAGCAATTTTACTTCTGGGTATATACACAAAAGTATTGAAAGCAGGAACTCAAATAGGTATTTGTACACTCATGTTCACAGCAACTTGATATGCAAGAGTGAGGTGGAAGTGGTCCAAGTGTTCATGAAAGAATACATAGACGAATAAAATATAATAAATACATATAATGTAATATTATTCAACCTTTAAAAGGAAAGAAATGGGTGAATCTTGAGAATGTTAAGCTAAGTAAAAAAAAGCCAGTCACAAAAGGGCAAATACTGTATGATTCCACTTATATGAGGTACCTACAGTAATCACCTTTACAGAGACAAAGAGGAGAATGGTGGTTTCAAAGGGCTGGGAAAAAGGAGGGATGGAAATTGTTCAATGGATGTACAGTTCCTATTATGCAAATGAAAAGAATTGAGGAGACTGGTTGTACAACAATATGAATGTACTTAACACTCCCAAACAGTAGACTCAAAAGTGGTAAAGATGGCAAATAAGCTTTGTGTATTTTACCATATGTTGTAAAAAATAAATAAAAATAAAGGTAAAAATAAGTGAAATTAATAGCATAGTTTATTTAAGCCAACGTATTCAAATATTAGCATTTAAACACACACTTAATGTTAAAAATATTTGAGATTTTTTTTTGTATTAAGTCTTCAAAGTCTGATGTGTATTTTACACTTACAGCATATCACTGTCTATCTAAGTAGTAAATAGCCACATGTGACCAGCGTCTGTGGTATCAGACAGCAGTGTTCTAGACCTTCTAGCTGTGACAGAGCAGGCAGCCTGCCATAGCCACATGACTGAACCCAGAAGGAAACAGCAGAACAACTGTTCAGCTGTTCCCAACTTTACTTGTCATAGAATTCTCAGCTACTAAATTATTGTTGTTTGAAGCCATTAAGTATTCGGGTAGTTATGCAACAAATGCCAATTAATTGAATGGGAAGGATGAATTCAGATTCATGTAGGCTTACAGGTTCATAGGTAACTTCCTAAGAAAGTCTTACACAGTTTGTATTTCTCTATGAAGTATGAGCGACGGATGTCATGTATAAAACATGATGTAGGGAAGAAAGAACGCGGAGATTTAGCAAAAGAGAAGACAGTGTGAAGTACTTACTGGGATAAGTAGAGATAAAATTAATGGTGAAATGCTGTAAAATTGCTGCCCATCTGCACTGTTCATTTGAAGTTTATCCTTTTGTCTAGCACATCGTAGGTGCACAATAAATATTTGTTTAATCAAATCAATTCATTTGTTTTGGTAAAGGCAGTTTGGAAAAGGCATTATGTTTGTTTTATAGATAAAGTCACCTAAACTCTTCAGGCCTCAGTGTCATTACTTACAAATGAGAATACCTGTAACATTTATCTCTAGTTTTTTAATAAGGACTAAATAAGTTAACACAGTAGAAGAGTTGGAGTAGTATCTGACACATAGTAAGTGCTTCTCTGTGTAGGGTATTTGATTTTACCTTCTCTTTGACTATGAGTAAAGTGGCTGTCAGCCCTATATTTCTAATACTCCCCTTTGTAAAAAAATATTTATAGTATCACTTTTACTATCATTACATAAAATTTATAGACAACACAATCTAATTACACTCTGAAATCTACTTTTAAATATAATACTTTGGGTTTATATAATAATTATCAGAAATTACATTATCATATTTGGTAGGCTATATGAAAGTGATACAGAATTTGGGGCATATTTTTCTAAAGGAGAAATATGTTTGAATTATTAGTATATCTAAAATTTCTGGAGCTGCAAACTAGATGACCAATTCCCTAACCTCTCCATAGGGAGAGGTTTCCTTGAGAGCCTTTGCTTTCATTTCTTCTTCTGAGAAATTCCTGTCTTCCTCTACCAGATTATAAATTATTTCATGTTTTTATTTTTTATTAAAATATGAATAGTTAGGGAGTGTTCAAATATAATCCTTTCTTATGCCTTCTCCTAGAGGTAGGGATTAATATAGGAAGTTGAGGGATACAGCGTTGGCCATGTATTTCCTTTCTGCCAGACCTCAGCAAGGTGGTCTTTCCTTAAGACTCTCTCATGATTCATGATGGGTATGGCTTTTTGTCATTTGCAGTCCCTATTAGAGGAAAAAAATACTAGACTGGGAAGGATACCAGGACAAGAGATCTAAACTGGAACTTGTCAGGGAAACTAGGACATATGGTCACCCAATCTATAGCATCTTAAATAGCATGCCCCAGACCATCAAACTCAAGAGAAATAATAGCTGTGATCCAGGCATTATCTTTTATTCTCCAGGTGGACTGCCTGACACAGCCCTGGGAATGAAGGACGATTTTAACCAAAATGATGCTATTTTGCCCTTGAGAAGTGTTCTCAAAGCTCTCCTTGTTCACATCAATTGTGCCAAGCACATATTTCTCTTTGAAGGCTCTAATAACCTAAATCTTTCTCATTTTCCCTGACACTTAGCCCAAGGTTAGGTATATTGACATTTGATTCATAGAGTGACTAGGGTATCAGCTGGGGAAATTCATATTCATTATTTTACTGATAAGGAAAAAAATAAATGTAGATATAAAGTAGCTTAAAGTCAGAGTAATCTGAGAAAGAGTTGCCAGATAAAATACAGGATGTTAATTACATTTGAATTTTCAAAAACAATGAATTTATTTTAAGATAAGTATGTCCCAGATAGCATGTGAGACATATTTAACACAGAAATATTATTCGATGTTTATCTAAAATTCAAATTAAACTGAATTAAACCTGGCAACTCTAGTCTGCAGCATATCTATGACTAATACCTTTGCCTCCTGATGCTCATTCAGTCCAGTGCTCACTTTACAGAAAACGCTACTGTTATAATTTATGTTATTAAAACAAGTCATACCTTTTTGACATAAAATAATGAAAATGCAATATGTTGAAGATTATACCAAAAAGTTCTAGGAGGATTGCTAAAAATTTGATATAAGGCATAGTTCTTAAAAATTTTGGCCTTGGGAATCCCTTTACACTCTTACATATTATTACAGACATGAAGAACATGTGCTTACCTGATTGCATTTATCAACATTTCCCACATTAGAAATTAAAACTGAGAATGTATTTAAAATACATATTGGCAAGGTGCAGTGGCTCATGCCTGTAATCCCAGCACTTTGGGAGGCCGAGGCTTGCGGATCACGAGGTCAGGAGATCGAGACCATCCTGGCTAACATGGTGAAACCCCATCTCTAGTAAAAATACAAAAAGTTAGCTAGATGTGGTGGCAGGAGCCTGTAGTCTGAGTAACTCAGGAGGTTGAGGCAGGGGAATGGTATGAACCCGGGAGGCAGAGCTTGCAGTGAGTGGAGATCATGCCATCGCATTCCAGCCTGGGTGACAGAGCAAGACTCCATCTCAAAAAAATATATATGTAATATATAATCATATTATATAATAATATATATATATTATATATATGTTAAACATAATGAACCTAATATCTGTTGATGTAGTGTTTTATGAAAAATATAATTTATAAAATAGGAAACATTAGAAAAAGGAAAGCACTGTTTTAGTTTTTTGTAAATCACTTTAATGTTTGCCTTTATAATGGAGCGGAGGGTGGCCCATGACATGATTAGTGACTTTTTAAGAAGAAAGAGCAGAGCTCCAACCCTCTCCCTCCCCCGCTTACACCAAGGAAAAGCCATGGAACATAGCAAGAATATGCAGGTCATCTGCAAGAATCTGGTGGCCATGTGCAAGCCGTGAAGACAGCCTTCACGAAGAACCAAATAGGTTGTCATCTTGATCGCCGACTTCTAGCCTTCAGAACTGAGAGAAGGCCCAGTGTGGTGGCTCACACCTGTAATCCCAGCACTTTGGGAGGTCAAGGCGGGCGAATCAGATGAGGTCAGGAGTTCGAGACCAGGCTGACCAACATGGCGAAACCCTATATCTGCTAAAAGTACAAACATTAGCCAGGTGTGGTGGTGGGCACATGTAATACCAGCTACTCAGGAGGCTGAGGTAGGAGAACAGCTTGAACCCAGGAGGTGGAGGTTGCAGTGAACCGAGATCGCACCACTGCACTCCAGCCTGGGCGACAAGAACAAGACTCTGTCCACTGCCGCCCCCCAAAAAAAAACAAAAAACAAACAAACAAAAAAGTCCTGAGAGAAGTAAATTTCTGTTGCTTAAGCCACACAGTCAATGGTATTATGGGAGACCAGAACATACCACTCCAAAACACACCTCTTTTGGCATAAGGATCATTGAGCAGAAAGCAGTTATGAAGCAGATGCAACAAAGCTCTCTGCTTTCTATTTGTCTAAAAGCAGTACATACAGTTACAGACACAGAAGGTATCCCACTGTTCCTTTTTACCAGAGAGAACAAAAGTGAACCACTGAAGACAATGTAAACCCTTACTGCCCTACAGATATCACCAGAGGAATCAACATTATTCACTCAACTGAATCTGCCATTTGTTTGCCTTCCCTTAATTTGCCCTCCCCAAATATCTTGTCACTGTTCCAAAAATTAACCTTTCTTTCTGAAAAAGCTAAAGCTAGAATTCAAAGCTACCTCTTTAGAACTACTTATTCTATGCGTACCTCTCATGTATATAGGAAAGTACGCATGTGAATACAATTCTGTTGTTTTTCTTGTAAATTTGTCTTTTGCTATAGGAACTCATTCTAACTAAAATTTATGAGGATTGAGAAATAAATTATTTTCCTACTCTATAGTATTTTACTATGGCACTGTTAACAGACTAATGGAGTATTATTATAAATAGTTTTGATCATCATTCTACTTTCTGTATCTAGTTAGTGCATATAAGTCGTATCATACAGTATTTGTCTTTTTGTGACTGGCTTAATTTACTTAGCATAATATCCTAGAAGTTCATCCATGTTGTAGTATGCGAGACTTCCCTCCTTTTTAAGATTTAATAATATTCCACTGTATGTGTGTGCCACATTTGCTTATTTATTATGTTATGTATTTGTTTGTTTTAACCACACATAAACATTTGTCAAAGATATTTTTTAGCTTTCTAAAGCTTTAAATGTTTTCTGGGACTTCCAGGCATCTCTAGGCCATAAATTTGAGAACTGCTAGTATAAAGTAATCTCAAAATGAACTATTATATGTGCAATGTTTATCCTGGTAATCATGTAACATTATCACGGGCAAAGGATTTTCCTATGTGTTTTTCCATGTGATCCCTGTAAACCTTCAACAATGACCTGATGATGTAAGTACCATTGGTTTGTTTGTTTCCACTTCACAGAGTAGAGTTAAACAGAGACTAGATTCTTCATCTTGAGAGAGTATAGCCCTCCTTATGTGATAATGTAAGAGTAGCCTGCATCTCTATATACAGAACAGAGAGAGCCCAGCCTAACTCTAGCTGGGCTCAAAATTTGTCTTAAGTGGACTCAAAATCTTTCTTAATTGTTGACACATTCTCTCTAGTGATGGTTAACATTCTAAGCTGTTCTTTTCTCTTAATTCTGTTGCTGTGCTGATTCAATGCCATTTGGCATGGCATTAGGTCTTTGTTGCTAGTTGGCATTGCTTTTCCATTGCTCTAAGATCTCATCACTTCTATGTAGCATCATTGAGTCTTTACTCCTTCCCTGAGCAGGGGTTTCCAAAGGTATCCCAACTCCAACAGTCACACTGGGGGAGGCTAAAGGAAACACCCACCTCCATTTTTATATATTAGGTTTCCAAAAGAGTAGTCTAGTCTCTTACTGATTGTCTTTCTGTTATACAGCTGAAGTTTACAACTTGCTTATTTCCTTCTTTCAGTTGTCTACATGTGACATGTGCTCCTGAGAGTCCTAAGGGGTGGGTAAAAGGACCGATTGGGGAAGTATTAAATATCCTCCACTTTGTCGTGAGAAAAATATGAAAACTGCCTTTTTAAATTTATTATTTATTTATTTATTTATTTATTTATTTATTTATTTATTTTTGAGATGGAGTCTCGCTTACTCTGTTGCCCAGGCTGGAGTGCAGTGGCACGATCTCAGCTCACTGCAACCTCCACCTCCCAGGTTCAAGCGATTCTCTTGCCTCAGCCTCCCGAGTAGCTGGGACTACAGGTGCGCACCACCGCACCCAGCTAATTTTTTGTATTTTTAGTAGAGATGGGGTTTCATTCACCACGTTAGCCAGGATGGTCTCGATCTCCTGACCTCGTGATCCACCCATCTCAGCCTCCCAAAGTGCTGGGATTACAGGTGCCCTGTCTATTTTAACTAGAAAACAAAGCACATATATTCAAATTAGGTATTTTGTAAATAGTTGTGGATGAAACTTTTATACAGTTTTAGTGCAATGTCTTCCAAATATAAAGATTCAGTAATAGATCTTTAAAAACTAATGCTATATATATTGAAAAGGTAATTATCAATTTTGCTCAAATGTTTGTCTTTGAGCCACTGCGTCAGAACTACCAGCATGAGCATTTTAATTTGTTAAAAATAGAAATTTCTACACTACAGTTTGCCAAACATATATTGAGTATATCTGGGGTGGAGTTAATAATCTTAAGTTTTCAAAGTCTCTGCATATCATTCTTAGGTAGAAAATACATAGAGAATGAGTGATCTGAAAGATAGCATCTTTGCAGGTAATAATGACACCAGGAACCCTGGCATGGGATGCTATGTGCCAGGCACTATTCTAAGTATTTGAAAATGCAGTTGATAGAGTTTAGGGGACACTACCACAAAATATGGCATCTTGGTATTTGAGAAAACAGCAAAATCTTGGGGATAATTCTCACCTTCCACCCACCCATCTTCCTGAAGTAGGTCGTACAGCCTAGAATAATTCTCTGACCTTTTTCTGAAATAGATTATAAGACCCTCATTCAAGAGGCGCCCTCCCTATACACAAAAGAAAGAAAGATCTGGCCGGGCGCGGTGGCTCAAGCCTGTAATCCCAGCACTTTGGGAGGCCGAGACGGGCGGATCACAAGGTCAGGAGATCGAGACCATCCTGGCTAACACGGCGAAACCCCGTCTCTACTAAAAAAAACACAAAAAATTAGCCGGGCGAGGTGGCGGCGCCTGTGGTCCCAGCTACTCGGGAGGCTGAGGCAGGAGAATAGCAGGAACCCGGGAGGCGGAGCTTGCAGTGAGCTGAGATCTGGCCACTGCACTCCAGCCTGGGCGACAGAGCGAGACTCCGTCTCAAAAAAAAAAAAAAAAAAAAAGAAAGAAAGATCTTTATCTCTGAAGACACAGGACAGAGAAAAAATCTGAACTAACAGGCCTTGCTATGCCCCCCAACCTCCCATTCAGTCATAACCCCCTTTAGATCGATCACCATTAAATCATATCCCATTTATCTAACTTATATTTCTCCATGACTACCCACATCTTCATCAAACCTATCATAAAACATACACAGGTTAACCTGGGTTTGGGGACTTCATTTTCTTATAAAGTCTCCAATGTCTTATAAAACATTAAAAACATTTGTGTGCTTTTCTCTTCTTAATCTGTCTTTCATTATGGGGGCTTCAGCCCTGAACTAAACATGGGAAGAAAAGATGCTTCCTTTCCCTACACAGTCTTGACAGGCAGAAGAATCAGGCAAATCCAGGCAGGCTATTCCCAGAGTCTATTTTTAACCACCATGCTATATTTTTGCCATTCTCATAGAAAATGCCTGAGTGAGCAGATACGTGCAGTGGAATAAGCCAGAGCATTAAAATTTGCTCTATTGCATTGCCTCTTCTAGTGTTTTGAATCAAAGTTTGCAAGCTTCCCTGATTTGGATCTCAAGAGGACTTGATGAATATGTTGGCTGACCAATCACCTAGAATTGTGCAGATATTTTCTAAATAATTTCCAACATGTTGGCTATTGGAAGTGTTAATAGTAGAGGAAGAAAAAATGTCCAACAGTCAGAGCCCACCACACTGGAGAGCCAATCACACAAATAGTAGTAGGAGGGATGACCACCCTGGTGGACTTTGACCTCAAAGAGGGCTGCTTTAATTGTAGTTATGGTGAACCTTCCCACCTTTGTAGTCTTCCAATGAAGAGCTACATGAATCACCTTGCTCCTAGCCAAGTTCACAGTAGTGAAGCCACAGAAGTTTTTTCAGGAAAGGTTAGAATGCTTCTAGTTTCACAGTGAAAGCATTTTATAGTTGAAATGTTCTTGGAGATGTGAGCTAAAAGTGAAATAGAAAATAAAACAAAATTGTCAAATAAACAAAATAACCACCACCACATCCCCTGAGGCACTGATTTGTGAAATATGGGATAACTAACTATAAATACGGTCAATTTCTGTCTCATGTCATAGGCAGCCTGCTTTTGTAATACAATAATAGTAAAATCATAATTGGCCAAAGGAACTTGGTTATTGTGGGAGCCTCACTCCCATTTTCTCACCTTCAGTGTATTCTATTACACAAGTACATAAATGAGTTATGGGGCTGAGGGCAGCAGAGGCCATTGAAAACACTTCGATGACTATTTAAAGACTTGTAGTTTTCAAACAGGTTCCACAATTATTCGATTAGATAATTAGAAGTTGTCTTGTTGTTATTATTAAACCTGAAATATCTTAGTTATAACTTAAAATAGTAAGAACAATGATATTTACATTAAAACTATACAATCAAAAGCTAGTCTATGAGAGCACAGGTGTTGGAAGCCAACTGACTTTCTCTACATTCAGCCTCCACCACCTACTAGAGACATGGGTTGAGAAAGTCACTTAAGCTCTTTGTTGGGGTTTCCTCCTTGATAAAATTTGGATAATAATACTGCTAATTCTTAGGATTATGATGTGGGTTAAATGAATTAATACATGGAAAGTTTTTAAACAATGCTTGACATGTTCTGAGAATGATATGTGTGTCATTATTATATTATTACCCACCAGAAAGATCTTGACATACCCACCAAAGACCTAGGTTTAGAAAATGGTACAGACTACATGTGCAGTAAGAATTCAAAAGCAGAGAGCAATCATTGTAGGCCTGAATACATTAGGTAGTAACCGTCTCCAGGCTAGACTTTGATATAACCAGTAACAAAATGGAGATGGAATCACCTGTCCTCTCTGGCATCTAAGAGCTATTGTGATAATCAAATGAGATAATGTTTGGGAAGAGTTTTATGAATGTATGAAGCATGATAAGTATGCAGTTTAGCAGTATTGTTACAATTATCATTTTATGAGAAGTCTCAAGGAGATGGCAGACCTTGAAGGAATAACTAGAAAAATAGTTTTTCTACTGCAGGTAGAGGCAAGGTTCCCAAATGCAGCCATTCTCTATCAGGGGCCAGGCCAAAATTGTAATTCAGTCTTTTTCTTTAATGATAAAAATTAAAAAGAAAGAAAGATGGAGAAATAGAGAACAAGAGGGAATTTACCCACCCAAATATGTGTTCAAAATTATTTTCACTTACTCCACCTCCAGCGTCTGGAATATGAAACTGTCATCTACTAGATTACTGAGATGCCTGTCAAATCCCTTCAGAGAGTGGGAGCTAGTCCTCCACTGCATTATTAGTTTCTGAGTGTTATAGTGTTGTCTTTGTAATAATCTAGCCTCTGAATTCTTCCGTTCCTGAAGTGTCTTAAATATCAAAGGAAAATAACATTTTAATACACTTCCCTTAAGTCATATAAGGGGTAATATTATATATATAAAATATGTGTATATATATGCATGCACACATATATACATGTTCATATACACACATACATATGATACAACACATATAAATATATACATGATATATATGAGGCACAGATGTTTTCATCAATTATCATCATCATCATTAAAAGTATTTCTTTCAATGAAAAATTACATTTTATTGTTTATTTTAGTGTAAGATTTTATTTGCCAGAAACTTTCTGCAATTTTTTTTTTTTTTTTTTTTTGAGATTGAGTCTCATTCTGCCACCCAGGCTGGAGTGCAGTGGCACGATCTCAGCTCACTGCAAGCTCCGCCTCCTGGGTTCATGCCGTTCTTCTGCCTCAGCCTGCCTAGTAGCTGGGACTACAGGCACCCGCCACCATGCTGGGCTAATTTTTTGTGTTTTTTTAGTAGAGACAGAGTTTCACCGTATTAGCCAAGATGGTCTCCATCTCCTGACCTTGTGATCCACCCACCTTGGCCTCCCAAAGTGCTGGAATTACAGGCATGAGCCACTGCGCCCAGCCCAAATTTTTTATTATTGGGTTTCCTCTGGTTTTTAGTTTTAGTTTCAGTTTTTTAATATATCATCGTGTTTACTGATTTAAATCATCAGATATTTATAAAGTTAAAAATTATAAAGATAGATTTTAGGATAGTTAATTGAAAATACTTTTCAGGCTCATAGATGACCTGATGCATTTAATAAAGAATGAGAAATTAGTACTAAGCTCCAAGTAGAGATTATTTTGAATTGGAACTCCTCTGGTACTGACTTATTGGGCCAATTACATAGGCGTGATTTGGATCCATTAGGTTTAATAACCCAGAAAGTTTGGAATGACTTGTGGGTGTCATTGCTTTCTACTGCTCTGTACGCAATTTCTAGGCTGGATCATCAGGAAAAAAACAAAATGAAGAAAATACTTCACTTTTCTTGTTTTAAGGCTTTGAACAATCTATTAGGCAGGGAGCCAAAGTTTCCCAGGGCATGAACTATGCCACTGATGTAGGGTGAACCTTGAAAATGAAATTTACCACATTATCAGACTGCACTTGGAGAGACTGGAACAGTATACAAGCTTTAGAATCAGACAAAAAAAAAAAAAAATTAGTTCCAAATTCTGCATCAGTCTTTGTTCTTACCACAGGTTCCTTAATCTCTTAACCAGATTAATAAAAGATTCTAACATAATAAAGAGGTTTTGAGGTAAAATGAAGATATATATGCCAAAATACCTTCTAAATTCTAAAGCAGTTTAAAAACAAAACTTTATTTTTCTGGGTACAAAAAGCATCAGAAAACTGCACCACTTCTGAAGTCTATGTGAAATTGTATGTGTTGGACAGTGGTGTTTCTCACGTGAGAAGGTACTATGTTTGTGTAATGTGTAAAAGCTCCATTTCTGGAGGTTTGAAAGACCCAAAGATACCACTTTGGGGCTTCTGGTTTTATGCTGAAGTTTCCTATTGGAATCCTCAGATGGCTTTGGATTTTACTCTCCAGTGTTTCTTTTTTTGCTTAACTTTGGGACACTTATTATTTTTATATATATATCATGTCTCCTCAGTATTCCAATAAATAAGATTTAAGAAAAATTTTATTTTCAAACACTTTTTTGATTAGATGGTCATTCAGGATACGTGGACCATCATGCTACTGGAGATACAGGTTCACCATTTAAGGCAGAGCTCAAGTAACAGAATACCTTCTTATGTGGAGAGCTATGCAAATTTACATCTGCACAATCTTAAATAATGTCAGTATTTCACTCTTCAGTGGCTGATCATTGACTTTACTGAATGTCATACATGTTCAAGGTAATATCCTTTCCCTTACCATGTTACTATCGTGTTCTGAATCACAATCTCTGTTCCCTGTGTTTCCCTCGCTCCTTTATTTCAAAGTAATGTCTTCAAGCCTAAAATACCTCTATCTTCTAACCGCCCTAAAAAATTCAGTTACATATTTTAACTACACAATATACATAGGAGGGTGCATGCACACTGGTGCGGGGAGAAGGGGAGTGGGTAGGTTCAGACTGACTTTATCCCTTTTGGTTAAATTCTTATTGTTTTCTCTTTCTTTTCTTTTTCTTTCTTTTCTTTCTTTCTTCTTCCTTTCTTCCTTTCTTTCTTCGTTTCTTCCTTCCTTCCTTTCTTTCTTCCTTTCTTTCTTTCTCTCTTTCTTTCCAGACGGAGTTTCTCTCTGTTGCCCAGGCTGGAGTGCAGTGGTGCGATCTCCACTCACTGCAAGCTCCGCCTCCTGGGTTCACGCCATTCTCCTGCCTCAACCTCCTGAGTAGCTGGGACTGCAGGTGCCCACCACCACATCCGGCTAATTTTTTGTATTTTTAGTAGAGACGGGGTTTTACAGTGTTAGTCAGAATGGTCTTGATCTCCTGACCTCGTGATCCGCCCTCTTCGGCCTCCCAAGTGCTAGGATTACAGGCGTGAGCCATCGCGCCGGGCCGCTTTTCATTTTTTCATAAGCTACTTTGCTTAAAATGGGAACGACTATATATTTTATATCTTTGAGAGATCTTATTTATATTTTTTTTTTTTTTTTTTTTTTTTTTTTTTTTTTTTTTTTTTTTTTTGAGACGGAGTCTCGCGCTGTGTCACCCAGGCTGGAGTGCAGTGGCGCGATCTCGGCTCACTACAAGCTCCGCCTCCCAGGTTCACGCCATTCTCCTGCCTCAGCCTCCGAGTAGCTGGGACTACAGGCGCCCGCCACCACGCCCGGCTAGTTTTTTGTATTTTTAGTAGAGACGGGGTTTCACCATGTTAGCCAGGATGGTCTCGATCTCCTGACCTCGTGATCCGCCCGTCTCGGCCTCCCAAAGTGCTGGGATTACAGGCTTGAGCCACCGCGCCCGGCCGAGATCTTATTTATATTTTATCAGAAGCTTATTATTTTTGCTTTAAATATTTGTATATTAGTCCATTCTCACATTGGTGTGAAAACTACTTGAGACCTGGTAATTTATAAAGAAAAGCGCTTTAATTGCCTCATGGTTCTGCAGGCTGTACAGCAAGCATGGTTGGGGGCCTCAGGAAACTTACAATTATGGCAGAAAGGGAAGGGGAAGCAGGCACATCCTACATGGCTACAGCAAGAGGAAGAGAGAGCAAAGCGGGAGGTGCTACACACTTTCAAACAACCACATCTTGTGAGAATTCACTCACTATCATAAGAACAGCAAGGGGGAAGTCTACCCACATGATCCAGTCACTCCCCATCAGGTCCCTCTGCAACAATAGGGATTACAATTCAACATGAGATTTGGGCAGGGACACAAGTCCAAACCATATCAGTTTGGTAGAAAGAAGGATGCTACAGTGAGTTTGATTTGCATTATAACTTATAGTAAAAGGAAAATACCAGGCAATTGCATTTGCAAATGTTTGTTATTGATACACAAAATAACATTAGAGATTCAACTTAAAACAATATCTGTTAATAAACCCATTCATCCTTTTAGTCAATAAAGAAAACCTGCATGGACCACCAGAGACATTGGATGTACCTTTTCATCTCACACTACACCTTCCTGTCATGTCATGCACACAGAGAACCAAAGCAGACATGTGCTAATAAAAAATATCTAAAACACATTCTCTCTTCCGTTTTCCGATAAAATTAATGGGCACTGAATGGCAATTTTCCAAGTCCCTAATCTTTATTATGCCAGGAGTTGGCGTTTGTCATTGTTAATGTTGATCTTTTAAACTCCTTTTTGGAAATAGACAGACACTTTAGGTGTTGATGATGAGAAAAATGATTTCCAATAAATGAGATGCCTGCTGGAGGAGGAATAGATATTATGGACAGGTGGATTCTGAGGTTCTCCACATCAAAGCTGTTAGCTGACTTCCAAAACTATCTCTGCATTTTATGGTTATTCAGCAAATCTCTTCTCTCAATAAATAGATCCCCTGTGCCGCTTAAAAAGGCCATGGCATTCATTTCATTCCATTTCACGGAACAGGAGCAGCTTGTTGCTGAGATGAAAAAGAAGTTAGCCCTGCTATCAGCTACTTTTTATCCTCCATTTATAAGGTGATTGGAAATTTTATAGTAATGATCTCCTCTGGCATTTTTTCTGATAATACTTTTTAACTCTATCGGGTGGCAACTTTTTTTCCCCTGAAGGAAATCAATTTAGGGTAGTTATTTACTATACATCACATACACACATGCTTTGTTTGAAACTGACTACAAACAAGACCTCACCAGAATTCTATTCTTTTTTCTTTTTTTATCGTTAGTTTGGCTGCGATAAATGACTTTTAACTCCCTAATGAACTTTTCTTTTTTTTTTTTTTTCTAGTCTGCTACCCCTAGAGCTTTCTGTCATCCTGAAGCTATCAGGGAAATCCAAACTTGGAATTTTTATTTTATCCAACCTGTCATAGACTCTGTTTCTGGACCCAGAGGATTATTTTGACTGCATATGTGGAACTTTAACTCCATTTTGAATAGGAATCCAAGACTAAGCTTGATTTGTGCAGCTTGGTCTTGGACAAACCCTGCCAAATGTTTCTGTTTGAGAGAATTGATAGCTTGCCTTTAATGATAAAAGTTTATTTCCAGATCTTTTAAAGATGCTATCTTGTCATACTAAAGCAATCATGACAGTGTGTTAAAGAACACAGGTCCTAAACTAATAACTACTTGACGTAGCTCTTTCCTTTGTTGACCTGCTGTGGCTGCTAACAACCTAAAAGCAGCCACTGGTGCTAAGGATTAAACCATGAGGAAAAAAACAAATGTAAAAAACAACAGAAAAACCAAAACCTAGCACCCGTGATCATTTAAAAACTATCAGGAATGGTATTGAACCAAATTTCCTAAGAATAACCAGTTGCTCTGTACATATAATTAACTCTGCTTACTTAAGAGTTATATTTTATATTATAAATTAAAAAAAAATGCTTTAAGACAGCTTCTGAGTTGGACTTCCTCATTGAAAACATATCCTCTCTTATTTACACTATATGCAACATCCTACATCAATTTAATAGAAAAAAGTTTAATTTCCTTCAAATACAGGAAATAGGCTTGGTACCTGTGCTGTATTCATAAATGTGTTATCTTATATCCACTACCCTCCCAACAAATTAAAGGTAATTTGGTACAACAAATCATTATTATTCACTTTAATTTTGTAATAGACTGCTAGAAAAATTGAGAACTTGGATGAAATTGTAAACTTACAGATTGTAACAAGTACTTTGAACCTGCCAAAAATTATAGATTGTGTTGGATCAGTAAAATCTACTGGTTTAACATTTTAAAATATAACTTTATATACTTTACCCTAATTTTAATCATAATGTCTCTTTCGGGACAAAATATTTCTCTTTTTCTACTATCTATCTATTAGTTGTTTTTTTTTTTTTTCTCTGAAATCATTGATGAATACCAAAAACAATTATGTCATCATAATTATCATAAATAATGTTTATTTAGTATTCAACATTGAAGAAAGATTTATTGAATTATAATAGCAACTATAAATTTTCAGATATATTTGGACATATTTTAAGGCATTTGTTTGATCATCTCTGTTGAAAACCTGAGGAAAGAAAAATCCTAATGTCCAGGGTTAAAATATCAATTAAACTTTTCCAATCAGATATGTCATTCATTTTCAATATCATTCCCATAGCTGAAAGGTTCAAAGTAGGACCACTGCCACCTTTACAAGAAGAAATGCTGTTAGAATGATAATGATGTTTTTCTTGCTTCCCTACTCAGGAAACTTTGAATGCAGATTCCTTTGATTGGCCAAAACCTATTAAACTTTTAGAGCATTCGGTGTGTCTGAGTTCCTATTTTGGTCCCTGCCAGGAAGATTCCATCAACTTCTATCTGTGTCACTTATCCTCTTCTGTTGACTTAGCATTTCCTGAAATACAGTCTCCACTGACCTAGTACTCCAGGAAACACCAATTTAGCATGGTAAATTACCATTTTCATTGCTGCCTCAGCATTTCTGGGAAAGATCTGTTTCTCTCTTTTTCTTAGTCTCTTCTGTCAGAGAGCCATGATTTTGAGGTGCATTTATAAGTTCAGGACTATTACAGAACATAATGACAGGATGCCCTCAAGTGGTAACAGTTACTCTGCCCAGAAAGCTCTAAGTGGTTTACAACATGAATGCACAATTCATCCTGTGGCCTCCTCAACAGAGGTGGGCAGCATTTTGACAGCTTGTAAAAGCTGAAAGAAATGGAGAAGATATTAAATGTACTTGAAAGAAGATAAAATATATTTAACCAGAAGTAGTATTCTGCATGCCTCAAATTCTTATCCTTAAAACACTGATTGAGACTCTTCCTGTCTACCATTAGGTTTTGACAGCATCTCATTGGTTGTGAGAAGTGTTTAGATATATATACTAGGACAATTGACCTTAGAAATGGCATATTTCATAAAGACCTAGGTTCCACTATTAATCACTCCGAACTTCTCATCTGCAAAGTCACAGTGTAATACATGTGTAACATTAAAATAAATAATGCGACTGTCATGTAGAATGTTGTTATATAAAGTAGGAACACAAGGAAGGATCATTTTAATGCCGTCCCATTTCTCACATTTATCATCATCAGTGATAATAGAAGGGAGGAATATTAATTCAGAAATCAGAAGGGAAAACTGATATTTGAAAAGGACTAAAAAAATTAGAATGATGAATTAATGTCATGATATGTAAGAAAAATAAGGAACCTCAAACTAAAGATTTTCCTAACTCAACTTTCTGTTTTTGGAGCCCCGAATCTCTATCTTGTTTTGTGTTTCATTCTAGTAAGAGGATCAATTGTGGTTAAAATATTCAGTTTCTCAAGCCTGCAACCTCAGAATCATACTTGAATCAGCCTTTTCATTTCTCACTTGAATTGTTTGGTTTTCTGAATGTTTCTTCCATCTGTCACCTTCTTTCTGTTCCTATCATAAAAGCCTTAATTCAGGTCTTCAGCTGTTTTCATATAACTGGTCTTTTCAGCGTCCATCTCTTCTTACAGGTTGTAGTATGTGCTCAATCTAGAAGCTACTGTGTTCTTAGCACCTTGTAGGTAATGTTATTAGAGTGAATAACAGACAATGTACAACTGAGTACCATGGCTCAAGAGCTTAGTCTCACTTCCTATCTGAACCCTCCTATCTTTTTAAAAATTCTTAATAGCTGTGATTCGCCTAGTGGTTATTTGGTTATTGTGTCCATTTCTGAACTAAATCCGTCTTCTACAATGGAATTCCAAAAATACTCCATATCAAGAGTTTTATTAATTTCTCCTCACTGAGAAAAAAATTGGGTTGCATTAACTTTGAGATACCGAGCTATACTTTGGCTTTCCACTTACGTACATTCCAGAAAGTAACTTTAGCAGCTTTAAACCTCAACCCCACAGCTGAATAACAAAACAGATTTTGATCTTTTTTTAAAATAGTAACTTTTTCCTGAATAAACTGCAAAAAAAAAAAAAAAAACCCTAAAAAATTAGCCACACAAAGGCTGAAAAGTTATTACTGCCTTTACTTCCTGTGAATAAAGGAAGTAGTCTCCTAATGAGCTGTTAGAAATCCACATTTTCTTTCCTCTGTTTTCCATAAACGAAGGTTTGAAAATACTTAAGGCATCAGTATTACTGCTGTGTGGAAGAGTGAATGTAAGAGGGTCTGTCCAGGCTTTTAAGACATTAAAGGTACAAGTGGAAGAGAAAAACAGTAACACTATAACCATTTAAAAGCAAAACTAATTAAAATGGAGAGAAAGTGTATTAGTCCATTTTCATACTGCTGATAAAGACATATCTGAAACTAGACAATTTACAAAACAAGAGTTTTCATGGACTTACAGTTCCACATGGCTGGGGAGGCCTCACAATCACGGTGGAAAGCAAAGAGAAGCAAGTCACATCTTATGTAGATGGTGGCAGGCAAAGAGAGAGCTTGTACAGGGAAACTCCCCCTTATAATACCAGCAGATCTTGTGAGACTTATTCAGTGTCACAAGAATAGCAGGGGAAAGACCTGCCCCATGATTCAATTACCTCCCACTGGGTCCCTCCAGCAACATGTGAGAATTCAACATAAGATTTGGGTGGGGACGCAGTCAAACCATATCAGAAGGTAAAACAGAATAAAAGGAATAAATCAAAAAAATTTAAAAAGGATGGGGAAAGTGAGAAAAGAGAAGAGAAAAGGAAAACAGAGAAAGAAAATGAATAAGTAAATTTGGGGATATGAGTGAGTGTTACCAAGGCGCTATTATCTCTCTTTAAGTCTTGGGTTCTTTGAGTTATGACAAAGAAATATTATTCTGAGTTTTCTTTAAAATTATGTTTTTTTTTAGTCAGAGTTATTAAATTTGTTTGAAATAAGCCATCATAAACTTGTTAAGCATTACCCAGGATAGCATTAGATAAATGGGTTTTGGTAATGTGTATAAAAACTCCGGAAGGTAAGCTTTCCCCGTAAGAATGAACTAGAGCTAAATAAAGCACTTCTAGAAAACTCAGTTAGACTCTTAGAAAGGCTCATTCATTTATTATAAAGTTTGAACATATTTCACAGTGTTATCTCAGTGAAGAATCTCCCTTCCTCAAAATGAGTATATATTTTACTTATGTTTTAAGATGTAAGAATTGAAAGGGACTCAAAGATAGTTAACTCAAAGACCCAATGGAAATAGTACTTAATACACCTCTGACATGTAGTCTTCACTTCTGTCTTTATAACAAGAAAAACAGAAAAAATCTGAGGAGACAGTAGAATTCAGATAGTTGTAATAGAGACTGGCTTACCTGCAGCAGAAGCTACTGAAGTCACAAACGTTTAGAAATAGTTAGATCCTAATTTTGACAGATTGTTGGAGGCTCTGTATGTACTATCGCGAGAGTGAGAAACTCCTAAACGTCTTAGTTTTAGAGATGCCCTCTTACTTTTTGTGGTTTTAACCTCTAAGCATCTCTCCAAGTTCTCACTGTAAAGAGCCAAGAAAATCCCCTCATGTCTCTGGCAGAGGTAGAGTAAGAGTAATAATATGAAACACTCAGTGTTTTCGCCAAGCCAAAGGCCTACTCTCCAGGGAAATAGTTTACCAAACTTATTTCACCGGACGAAAAGGCATGCCTCCCATTCTCGCCCCGTCTAGCCTTCCTAGCTCACCAAAAGAGGCATAGGGGAAAGGGGGCAGCAGGGGAATATATCATTGGAGAAACACCTGTGAAGTTCACAGTCCCTATACATAGGCCAGTAAAAGAACGTAATTTAACCACAAGATTATAGAACATGTATTCTCCCTCATACTTTAACACCACCACAACAAGGTTCAAATATAACAGAGGATTACAAATTAACACACTTCAAGACCCAGACTCTATTTAAGGAGGCATTCTTAGGGAAATCTAAGAAAACAAGAGAGGAACAAAGAGAAAACAAGACACCACACAAAAGGAAACTGAAGCATCTGGTCCCTACAGGTGCAGCAATCCTTAAACACTGCACAACTTCTACCCAAATTAACAAACATGTCCACAATAAAGTTCTATTTACCTTAGTTTCTGTAACCAATAGATGTCTGGTTTTCAATAAAACATTACAAGGCATAGCAGTCTTCTATCCCCACCCCCAAAAATATTATTAAGCAAAGAGAGCATTATAAATAGACTCACTTATGACAGAGATGTCCAAATTATCTGATAGGGAACATAGATATAATTAATAAATCAAGGACTCTAATTTTAAAAAATAGGTAAGTGCAAGAACAGGTGTGTTATGTAAGCAGAGAGACAGAAATTGAAAGAATTTTTTTAAATGATAGAAATCAAAAACACGAACAAATGAAGAATGGCTTAAATATACACATCAAGAACTGAGCATGATTGAGGGAGGATCATTGAGTTTGAAGTTAGATCAATATAAACTTTTCAAAAGAAAAACGAGGGAAAACAAAAGGATGAAAAATCATCAAAAAGAACATGCAAGAATTGTAGGATAATACAAAAGGTCTAGCACATGCATAATTGGAATCCTAGAAAAAAAGAATAGAGTCAAAAAAACCTTAAATCATGGCCAAACATTTTCCAACAGTAATAACAGACAACAAGTACAATCTAGGAAGCTCAGAGATCAGCAGAATACATATTTCCTCCGTGAAGACAAACAAAACAAAAAGAAAAACAAATTTATTTCTCGGCATATCATATTCAATCTGTGGAAAACCAGAGCCAAAGACCATAATGAAAGAGACCATAGGTCAGGGGAAAATTCTTCACCTATGGATGAACAAGGATGAGAATTAGGGCAGATTTCTTGTTGGAAATCATGCAAATAAGAAAAGAACAGAGTTAAATGTAGTCATGCATAACATAACAATGTTCTAGACAAAAACAGACTGCATGCATATATCATGGCATTCCCATAATGTTATAATACTGTATTTTTACTGTACCTTTTGTATGTTTAAGTGTTCAGATACACAAACACCATTGTGTTATAATTGCCTAGAGTACTCAGTACAGTAACATGCTGTACAGGTGTATAGCCTAGGAGCAACAGGCTAAACCAAATACTCTAGGTGTGTAGTAGGCTATACCAATGAGGTTTAGTTAAGTACACTCTATGATGTTTGCACAAGAAAGAACTCACCCAATGAAACATTTCTTAGAATGTATTGTTGCCTTTAAGAAACACATGATTGTATGTAAAGTAAAAAAAAAAAAACAAAAAAAACCCAAAACCTTGAATTTTGCATCCAGTGAAATTATCCTTCGAAAGTGAGAGAAATAAATATATTATCTGATTTAAAACTAAAAAGTTGAAAGAGTTCATTAGACCTGCAGATCTATATTTTAGGGAATGTTAAAAGTTTTTTAGATTAGAAGAAATATATTAAAGGTCAGAAAGTTATATCTATATAAAGAAAGAAAGATCATATGTGAAGAAATCAATATTAAAATAATTTTTCGTGTTTACTTCATCTATAAGAAAATTATTTAAAGTAATAATAGTAACAATGTACTGGCTGATGACTTCATATGGATCGGTAAAATGAATGACACCAGTGGCATAAATATGGGAGGGAGAAATGGTCTAGTGTTATTTGAAGGTAAATTTGATGTGTTTAAAGTGTGTATTTGAACTTCTTGGACAACCAGCTGAAAATATTTAGGAAGAAATAGAATATGCTAAGAGAGAAGATAAAATAGAATTATATAAAATGTTCAGTTAAAATCAGAAAAGGCAGAAAAACAGGGGAAAATATTCCTTTATGTATCAGTCGGGACTCTATTACCATGCCACTTATTTTTATAAATGAAATTTCATTTGGACACAGTCACACTCCTTTATTTACATATTGTTTATGCTGCTTTCTTGCTACAATGCAATGAGTCATTGAAAAAGAAACCATATGCCCTAGAAGATCTAAAATATTTATCAGTCCTATTGTGGAAAAAATAGATGATTGACCTCAGGTAAAACTATAGAGTCCATATTCACATTTCATTAACTGCCCCAATAATATTCTTTAGAGCTATTCAGTGCAGGATTAGTGCAGAATCTTTCACTGGTTTATGTGTCATTTTTCTTTGGTTTTCTCTTGTGTCTGTTTTGATATTGTCAGTTCTGAAGTGTACAAGCCAGGTCTTTTGTAGAATTCCCTTCAATCTGGGTTAAGATTTATTTAGACATTTTGTCAGAAGTATAAAAAGTGATATGTCCTCCTCAGTACATCACAGCATATTGGTTTTTCCCAATACGGGAAATTTTTACTGTATTTCATCCTAAGTTTTCTAGTTTTTCCTTTGTATCTGATAAGAAACTCATGAGGATATATCACGATATTATGTAATGTCTTGTAACCCATTAAAAATTCACCCACTAGTTTTTGCATCTAGTACTAATTTTCTAACTTCATCATTACTTCTATATTTTTATTTGATATTCCCTGTAAGGAAGAGCTTTTGTCTTTGTGTATTTATGTATTACTGTTTGTTTGTTTATTTATTTATTTATTTACTCTGGGCCTGAGGATTTGTATTTTATTCAATGAGCTATAATACATTGTTGACATTATTTTGATTCTCAAGTTTTTCCAGTTTTGACCAAGAGCTCCCTCAGTGTTCATAGTTCCTGTGTCTTATTGATAGACTCTCATCATTTGTAAGTACTTTCTTAATTTCTGGTCTAGTAAGATGCTCAGATACCTTGCCTCAATCTTGGATTTAGCTTTTTCTCCAAGGATCTATAGTTCTCATTACTGGAGAGGGGGATTTTAAACCAAGACTTGAGCACTAGTTTCTGACGTTATTAATGATTTGTCAGTGGCTCTGTCCCACCTCAACATACAATGCTGGAAAACACATACAAATACACACACTCGTGTGTATATAAATATGTGTATATATGCACATATTAAAATATGTTCTTATTTCTGTCTCTTTCTCTGTTGTATGTTTACATGTTTATGCAGAAACATAAAACTATTAGTTTAATTATTTTTATCTATCTCTGTATATGCATATACATATGTGTTTGCATGTACACATGTATATATGTACATATACATTTATGTGTGTGTTTGCAAAACATGAGTTCATTCTGGGACTTCTAACTTCAATCTGATACTCCAGGGTATATTTAGTGCTCTACACACATATACACACACACACATATATGTGTGTGTGTGTATATATATATATCACTAAATATATATGGAACTTCATTATCCAACAGTGAGAAACTTAGCTCTCATTATATTTAATATTATTTTACACATTTCTCAAGCCAAAAATTCTCCAAAAAAATCATTTCTGAATTTCTAACCAATATCATTGTAAAAATAAAATCTATTAACTATAATTTAAAATTGATACTCCCTTTGTAATGGGTAAGGTAAAGTGTACCTATATACATATCTTAAGTATTGCAATTAAGTGGGTTTTGACAAATGCATACTTCAGTATAACCTGTGCCATTGTCATGATATTGAACATTTCCATCTTCCAAGAAAGTTCTATTGTGCCCCTTTGCAGTCAACAAATCTCCTGAAGTAAATATGTTTCTGATCTTTCTTCAACACAAGTTTTTGCCTTGTATCATGTATCTACTCTATATATCATGTAAATAGATACATACAGTACAAGTATATAGTCTGTGTCTGTTTTATTTTTCTAATTATGTTCAGAATTCATCCCTATTGTGCCATGTGTCAGTAGTTTGTTTCCTTTTATTGTTTGGCATTATTCTATCATTTGTATATGCTATAAGTTGTCTTTTCTTCTTAGAATAACAATTAATGGCTGTCATAAGAAGTCCTATACCTATGCATTTGCAAAAAGAAGATCCCCTCAGTCCAGTTTCTGCCACAATTTGTCTTGATTTTCCTTCTTACACCCAAAAGAGTAAGAGGAAGTGTTAAGGGAAGCAGATTTATATTATATTCCATATTTGATCCTTATTTGGCAGCATCTGTTACCTGACTTGCCCCCCATTCTTGTCAAAAATTCAATGTCAGTTCAGGAAAAACAATTACCAAACACACAAAAAATGATGTTTCCAGAAAAAGCAATTTGTTGTTCAGGAAAATCACAAGAACTTAGCTCAGCACCAGTTTAAATCTTTGAACATTCCCTTTTAGGCATGCCCTGTCAACATTGCTGTTTTCCAACTTTTATCACACTTTTTTGGAGAATAAACTATGTCCCTTGCAGGAGGGTTTAACACCGTGTTGAATAAAGGTAAACGGGTTAAAATAGTTGCTTTTTCAATGCTCATTTTCTCTGGAATTTATTGTGTCAATATGAACTCTGAGTCTACACAGGAATGTGGAAGAATTCTGCAACACTTTCAAAGCTGATTTGAATGTAGAACTTGAGAAAAACATATTCTTACAGGCCAGTGTTCTGCAGAATCATCCTGTTTAAAAGCCTTCTTTTACCCAGCCATGCGATGGCACTTAATTATTCCCATCTCATCAGGAGTAATACTATTTTCTGACTATTCTATGATAAATCTTTGGCTCCTGTTCTTTGCTACTTTTCTGAGAGTCTCATGATTCACCAAGCCTATCAGTGTCACAATTCTAAGCTCTGCCTACAGAAAATCATTTGCTTACCTATGTCATAGACACAGATAGTTGTCTCTATCCAGCTGAACCAGTCTCTTTGGGGCTTTTACTATACCAGCTTCAGCCCTAGTTCTCATCCATATCTTCATAGCTTCTTGATTCTTTTCACTCTCAAAGCTTTATGGGCTGAGTGTCCTCTCAGGCATGCAACTTGATAAGCCAGATGTCCACTGAAGTTATTTAACTTTAAGGGATTGAAATAAAATTAAGTCATGACATCATCTCATGGAATATGGAAAATCTCATTCCCTTCCTCAAGATTTCTTTGACTATCTACTGACTGAATTTCCTGTTTCTGGTGAGCTCCAGATCTCAACTTCTGTCTCCTTTCCTAGAACTCTTCTTTCTGTTTTAAAAGAAAAAAAAAAAAGTGCAATAGATACTTTCACTTGATCCCATTCTACCACTGTTCAAGTATTGAGATCTCTGACTTTGCGATCCACCACTTTCCAATTTAATGATTTTCTAAGATTTTATGCTTTTCTGTTAACCTTGCATCTTCTGTCTTTTCAGAAACATACTTTTAAAACATGCAAAATGCAACAAAATGAAACAGCAATTTAAATGCATGGCAAATTGTCTCCTAAACTTCAAGCTCACTGGACCTAGCATCCATAGTTGCCCACACATTATTATTATGGTGCTATTACAGTTTCTTCTTCTAAAATATTACAATTGCTTTCTCTAAAATTATAAAATATCGTTTGTTTTGTCTTATTAAATGTAGAATAAATTATTTTACTAAGTAGTCGTAGTAAATAATATTGTATGTCATTAATAAGTAATGACACTAAACATTAAAAATATAATAGTAAACATCATTAAAAGAATTATTTTTATCAGTTTTATTAACAAGAAGAAAATTAACCAATGGGTAAATATTTTATCCCTTTCAGTACTCATTTGTTTCATGCATTTTCTTTGTGGTTTTAAATTGAAGCATGAAACGGTTGTTTGATAGAGTATCATGGTTAAATTATGATTCAGGAAAGCTCTTACTCACACAGTGGATTTTTATGAGTGTCTTAATTGTGGAGCTAATGCAAGCTATAGATTTATGCTGATTAAATCCAGATGGCTCATTCTCTTGATCCTTAAAAGTTTAAATTTTCAGTTACTGATTCTCCTTTCTTTACTGTTTATTCTCAGTAACAATATCTCTCTTCCTTATTTTGAAAAGATATTACATGCTTTATGTTACATTTGGTCTAAATTTTGTGCATGTTAATGTTTGATTTAATGATTTTTAAACCCATGGTCAAAGTATACTTTCTGAACATCAATAGCTCTCACATTCACAAAAAAGGTTGTCTTCTTTTTGTGGTTTAAAGTAATCATTTAATTTGAAGAACAGGAAAATCAACTTGCTGAACAATCCAACTTTTTCTGTGTTTGTATTGACAACATTTAATAAAATTGTTTGAGAAAGACTCAGAGCTTTAGCTAGATTTGATTTTGAAAGGCATATATGTAATAATGGCTCCCTAGTCCCCAGTCATGCAACAAAACAAATTAAAAAATATTAATTAGAAAATCCATTGTCTAAAATGAATTTTCTTACTGTGGCTAAATAATTGCAGAGTAATACTGTAGTGGTGTGATTAACTCTGAGAAAGACATAATGATTACAGCAGATTTACCATTGCTGTTTCTCAAAAGCTGGTCACTAGTGTCTCATGCCCACTGATATGTGGAAGAATCAAAACGTGAGGTCCCTGTGGTTGTTTAGATTACATACAAAATGGAAATAAACAAATAAATAAATGCAGAGGGGGTAGGTAAATGAAGAATTAGGTAAAACAAAATGTTGTCACCTTTCTTTAGCTCATGATCCTGTTCCATAATTCTTCAAGTCTACTGCCATTATGGAGGATATTTTCTGTGACCCTAGGAACCCTAGAAATAGGCTATTTCTTATTTTCCTTAAAGGTCCTGTAATTTCTTCCCTATCTCTTTTGCCCAAGTTCTTGTTTATATCTAACATGTCCTTTACTTCACAAATTTACATTCTGTCTTTCCGTTTAGAACGTGCCTTGTTCTTCATAAAAACATCCCTAATTTCCCAGGAAGAAGAAAAGGTCTGTGTTTTAACTTCTGTAGCTGATCTACTCTCTAATGGAATTCATTATGCTCTGATTTGTATTCTCACATCGGGTTTGTTTAGGGTGGTTGTATATTGCTTCTGACTATCATTGCAGTTATTTATGTACATATTTCATCTCCATTGCCGGATGATAAGCTTCTAAACAAGGCTTCTGTTCTGTATCATCTTTGTAGCAGTCACAAGACCAGAGTGATGTTTGCCAGATGGCAATTGCTCACACATTTGTTAAATATGTAACATTCTAGCCCCTTAAGAAGGTCACCATTACCTCTGTGGAAGACCCTACAGGTCACTCTCCTATCTAGTCTATATAGTTACTAAAGGTATCAAAGTGTTCTTATCTGGAATTCATAAACTGCGCCACCTGCCTCCGCCGCCCCCCCCCCCCGCCCCCGCCAAAAAAAGCAATACTCTACTAGCTTGCCTTCAATAGCAAAGATCCTTTTAAAATGACAAAATTAAACAGAGTGAAAAACCAAGCAGATTTTCTTTAAAGTAGTGGATTTTTATGAAAAGACCATTATCTTAGTGAGGGCAGAGGTCAGAGTCTTCTTTATCTTCCAGAAGAACCAGAAAGCTAGCTAAACCTTTGGTGAGCTTATTGGAGTTTAAGAGAAGGAGTCTGTCATTTATAATATAATCAACAGGCAATACTTGAAATATCTGATATCATAATTATCAGTTGGCATGATGTTCCAATGGTTATTATCTAGAATGTCTACACAAGTATTCATGTCTATTTACATAAATTGTAGGGTTTTTGTCATGAATTACTGAAGGTGATTGTATTTCTTAGTACTTTCAAATTTTCTGGGTTTAAATAGGTGGTACATTATTGTGCCAAAAAAGGTATAACAAGAAACTATTTGCAGGGAATGCTTTTCACCAGACAAGCAAGATGAAGTTTGAAGTTGCTGCCATTTTACTAGAAAGTAAGTGTATCTGGGAAGGCAATGCTGTGACTCACGCCCTATGGCACCCCTAAGCCACATTGTCAATCGCTGCGCTCCTCTGGCTTCATCTTGCAGTTTTACTTCTATCACTTTAGAAGGTCAAGACTCGGAAAGCCAAAAATCCCTCCGTTAGTCCAGAAACAGAAAGAAAAGAGTCCTTAGAATTTATCAAATATGTATTGAAATTAATATTATTATACTTTCTGTTTTCAATCCATTTAAATCAAATTTAGCTTTCCCTAAGTAGAATTTTTCCTATAGAAAATTAAAAACCCTTTGTTATTATTAATAGTAAAAATAATAATAATAGTAATAAATAATGAATAACATCCTTCTTTTCCCTTTCCACACTATAAATCTGAACGTGTTCTTGAAATTTCTTATTTTATATGCAGTTGCAAAATTCAAATGTCCATATTCTTAGAAATTGATAGGAAGAGGTCAAATTGCACTGTAGAGTGTTAAACAAAAATTATGTGAGACCATTGTGTTGGACTGGGCTACTGCACTAAGCCCCAAAAGACCAGACAAAGCCAAAATGGAGTCACTCATGCTAAATGTCACAAAAGAAGCAGATCGATCTTAGGACAGTTTTTTGTTTGTTTGTTTTTGTTTTCCTGAAAACAGAAGATTGCATCTTCCCGAGTCAAAGTAATTAGGATGTGCCCTGTGCTTTAACCCTTGAAAAATGTAACTGGAAGTAACCTGATGTTAACCAATTTATTCATTTTGTTTGTTTGTTTGGTTGGTTTTGTTTTTCCTATTGTTTTGTTTCTTGGTTTCCCGTTTACAAAACCTACTGTTATGGTATTGCCCAGTGGGAATACTCATTCTTTTTTGTAGGCTGGAGGCTGCCTTAGTTCATGAATCACAAATAAAAGCCAGTTATATCTGTAACTAAATTCATCATAAATACAAGATGGTAGCTTTGGCTCTGGTTCTTTTTCTCTGGAAGGCAGAATGTCCAAATGCTCTCTATCTGAAGTTCCCTCTCCTTCCCATTGCGCTATTGCTTACTCTGCTTATTGTGATTGACATTTAATGAGTTTACAAGATTTATTTCATCAATATTCTAAAATGTGAGACAATGTTTTTTCTACTTTTTTTGAGATGCTATTAATGCATGTTGTTTGCTGAACTCTCTTTTACCAGTCCTGAATTTCTTTTGACCTCAATGGGTGACTGATGGGGAAAGCAAGTCTCTAGAACATCCCTAGCTTAACTCTCTTAGGATGGACCATTGGAAAAGAGGGCTCTGTTGTTTCAGCTGCATTCCTTTCCTTCCACTGAGATCTGCATTTCATGCTGGAGGCTCATTTCTCCTGGAATGCCCTGAAATACTTGAATTTTCAAGAAGCCCCTAGAAATCTTTCAAGAATTTTCTTTCCTTTTAACTTCCTGGTGCTTCCTGTTTTCTATCACTTTTCAAGCAGGAATCTCTTAAGTGAGAAAAATGAAATATGTTTGTTTAGAAAACGTTCTCCCTGTACAGCTTTCCTTAAGCAGGATGAGAGAAATCCTAACCTGTGCACTCCACAGGGAGCTTCACAGTTGCTGCTTACTGGGAAGATGATGTTTTATGAGACAACATAATAATTCTCTTTTGCCTTCCCTTCTTCTTTCTCTCTTCCTCTAGAAAACACAATCCTATCAACATATGCTCCCTACTTTTCCTGATTCCTAACAACTTAAATATTTATGTTGAGTTCCTAACAACTTAAATATTTGAATGCTCTGTAACATTGCCTAAGTTTTTTGACCTAATCCAATTTTTTGCAGAAATCAGAGTAATTTCTCTTTAGATATATTTGTGCTAACTTGAAGTGTCTTGGTAGTGAGATGCACATTTCATTCTTAATTATAATATATACTTATTAGATATTTTTCTGCAAAAAAAATGAAGCTAACAAAAACATGAGATTGAACAAACCCAATTCTTTTCTTTTCCTTGTACTTTCAATTTTCTGAATAATTTTTCTCTTCATTTCCTGCATTATTTCCTTGGTTATATAACATTTTCCACAGTTTTGTCTTCTTCCTCTTCCTTTTTTTGGGTAATGTGTTCAATGAACACATGTTTATTAAGTATCTTCTGTATTATTTAACTTTTCTCTCATTGCTTCCACAAATGATAATTAACCTTTTATATAGTCCAAGCATTTTAGTAGGCTTAGAATAGTAACCAAAACAGGTATACACCTCAATGAGCTTACAATCTAATGATGAAGACAGTTATTCAACAGAAAAATAGACAAATACATATATAATTACACATGGCTTAAATGCTATAGTGAAAAAGTGCTAGTCACTGTGAGATAAATTCGTATTCTTGGTCACTTGAATGCAGAAGCAAAGGAAAATAAAGAAAATGATTGCAAAAAAGAGATATATGAAACAGAGAAATAGATATTTGAGAATAAGAAAACTAGAAGTAGTAGTAGCTGGCATTTAAATAAATACTTGTAAGTATTTAAGTCTTGTAAGTATTAACACTAAGTAAAGGATCTAGAACATTGACTACTTACAATAAACTCTTACAATAAATAAGGTAGGTGACATTACTGTTTCCATTTTGCAATAAGAGCACTGAAACACAAAGAGATTATTTGGCTTGCACAGAGGGGCAAAGTTATAATCAGAAATTAGTCTGTGTCAAAGTATCCAAAATGGACTAATTCCTCTAGTTAAAATTTTATAAAAATGGTTTTATTTTTGTCTATTATATGATCATTTAAAAAAGTTTTGTGGCTACTCACAAGCATGTTCTCTACATGGTTATTTTTCTTTGTCTGCTTCAACTGGCAAGTAGATGTAAAAAAACTTATGTTTTTATCTCATAAAATCATTGTATTTCTGCCCAAGCCTCCTGAAGTCTTTATATTATGTTATCTTCTATATCTTAACCCATCCTTTAATTTTAAATTTTTATGACTCATGTTGTTTCCAGTTTTTGATTTTACATGGTATACACTTTTTGAGCCAATACTTGATATAAAAATTATGTTTGATCTAGCCCTGCCATCTTGTTTTAAGATACAGTTTCTTCATTTCTTTCAGGAAGGTGAATTGAACTTATACCTCTTCAGCTATATTACAATATTAATTTAGGTGTTCCCTTGGTAAGGATTGTTATTTCTATTTTTCTTAGAACTGAATTATTTAATGTAAGTGTTGCACTCTACCAGTGATGCAACTGTCAACCAGAAATATAGTTAAAAAAAAACAAAAACAACAACAAAAAACACTATTCTCATGCACTGGGACTAATCAAGGAAACAGCTTGACCCATGTAAACAGAGAAAAGTAAGGCATAATGACTGCCTACCCAGAGCGACATGGAGTCATGGGAACCTCCCCCAACCATGGAAGCAGTATGTGAATGTGCGACCCTCAGGACCTATGCTTCTGCCACAGATCTTTGCAACTCTTGGGTCAGGAGATCCGCTGGTAAACTCACTCCACTGGGACCTTCAGTCTGACACACAAAGCTATGTGGAGTCTCAGCAGAGTAGCTGCTCAGGCACGTGGAGACCCGGGAGCCTTAGATACCCTGGCTTTATGGGTTTCCTGGAAAAAGCAACTGCAATTCCAGGGAGGCAGGAGGTTAGACCCCCATACATGCCCCTAGGAAAAGGGCTAGATCCAGGAGCCTGAGCAGGAAAAGTCTAAAGGCCCTACTTCCACAGCACCTCACAAGATAAGACCCGCTAGCTTGAAACTCCAGCCAGCCATCAGTAGCATTGTTGCACTTCCCTGAAAGGGAGCTCCTGGTGGGAGGTCCGGGTCACCATCTTTACTATTTGACTGACTTGGCCATTGCAGCCTTCAGACTTTGGAGAATTCAAGCCAACCAGGGACTGAAGCAGTACCCCAGGAAAGCAGAGCTGCTCTAAGAAAGTGTAGTCAGACTGCTTTTTAAAAACAAGTCCCCTATCCTTTTCCTCCTAACTGGGTGGAACCTTCCAAAAGAGGTCTCCAACCACCCCCACTGGTTCTCTGGTTGAAAGGGATTTCAAACCTCCTGGAAATGGAGCTCCCAGAGAGAGGGTAGGCCACCAACTTTGCTGGTTTGTCAATGGCCATTTTAGACTTTGGGCTTTGGAGAGTACAAGCCAACCAGGGGCTGAAGTAGTCCCCCACGAAAACATATCTGCTCTACAAAAACACGGTCAGAATGCTTTTTTAAGAAGGTCCCTAATCCTGTTTCCCCTCACTGGGTGGGACCTCCCAACTGGGATCTCCAGCCACCTCCACCAGTGTTTTACAGCTGACAGAGGTTTCAAACCTCTCTGGGATGGAACTCCTAGAGGAAGGGGCAGGCGGCCATCTTTGCTGTTTGGGTAAGAGCCATTACAATCTTTGAGCTTTGGAGTGGCCAAGGCAACTGGTGGCTGAAGCAGACCTCTGGCACAGCACAGCAGCTGTACAAAAACATGGCCAGAGGGCTTTTTAAAGCAGTTTCAATCCCGTTTCTCCTCACTGAGCAGAACCTCTCAAATGAGGTTTCCAGCCACCCACTATGGAAGTGTTTGGGCTGGCAACAGGTTCGTACGTCCCTGGAACAGAGCTCCCAGAGGGAGAGACAGGCTGCCATCCTTGCTGTTTCACAGCCTTCACTGGTGATACCCCCAGGTACTTGAAAATCTGAGGTGACTAGGGACTAGGGAAGACCCCCAGCGTACTGCAGCAGCCCTGTGAAAAAGTGGCCAGGCTATCATGTGGGTACATTTTCTCATATCTTCTCGCTGGGCAGATCTTCCAGGTCTGAGCCTCCAGCCACCCTCCACCAGAGCTATCAAGCCAGGAGCAGCTCTGCAATACTTTTGACAGAGACCTCAGGAGGCAACTTAAAGCCTCTTCCACTGCCTCTACAGTGAAGTTGCCCTTGTTACACCTGAACTAGTGAAGGGGCAAAGACCCCAAGTGCCTTATCCACACCTCCAGCAAGCTGCAGTTGACCTAAGGTGAGGAGACCAGTTCATCTCCCAGGGGTCTCACACATCCCCCCACTGCTCATCACCTGACAGGGAGCCTGTCTTGGGCTCACAGTACAGAACAGCACAGACCCTCCATCCTGGCTGATTGCACTGAGCAATTGCTGACCACCATCTGTCTGGAGTGAAGCTCCCAGGAGATAAGCCACAACCTTGGCCACAATCACTAACATTCCTTTCTCTAATGCCTCCACGTTGGGAAGGGACATAAACCCTAAGATTGCCCAAGAGCTTCAGCGGGCAGCCCAGGAGTGCCAGACCATGATCTACAACCAATGCTCAAGCGGGAGAGGAACCCACATGGTATGGTTTGGCTGTGTCCCCACCCACATCTCATCTTGAATTGTAATCCTGACAATCCCCATGTGTCTTGGGATAGACCAGGTGGGAGGTAATTGAATCATGGGGATGGTTTCCCCCTTGCTGTTCTCACGATAGTGAGTGAGTTCTCATGAGATCTGATGATTTTATAAGCATTTGGCATTTCCTCTGCTGGCACTCACTCCATCCTGACACCCTGTGAAGACTATGCCTGCTTCCCCTTTGCCTTCCACCATGACTGTAAGTTTCCTAAGACCTCCCCACAATGTGGAACTGCGAGTCAATTAAACCTCTCTCCTTCATAAAATACCCAGTCTCAGGTATTTCTTTATAGCAACATGAAAATTGACTGATATACCACAGTTTCAGAGCATTGAAAGGGAACACAGCTGCAAACTGAGGAGATATAGGTGAACCACACAACTGAGCAGCAGTCTACCAACTGACCAATAAGCCTAAGTGCCACCTACTGGATCACACCCCAATGCTTCAACATCAAAAATATCTTTCCAACATACCCCCCTTCTGAAACCAGAGACAAGAAGTCAGCTTTCAGTAAAGACTGCACAAAGTCTGGGCCTAGTGAAAACATCCAGAAAATAAGTCTATTGACTGCACTCAATCTACACTGCATGTAAAGGAACACCCACATGCAGAGATGAGAAAGATCCAATGCAAGAACTCTATTAACTCAAATATGTCCTTCAAATGATGGCACCAGTTCTCCAACAAGAGTTCTTAACCAGGCAAAGCTGACTGACATGACAGGAATAGGATTCAGAAGATGGATAGGAACAAAGATAATCAAGATTCAGGGGGACAGCAAAACTCAATCCAAGGAAAATAAGAATCACAATGAAATGGTACAGGAGCTGAAGGATGGAACAGCCAGTATGAAAAAGAACCTAATGGATTTGATGGAGCTGAATAACACAATGTAAGAATTTCAAATGCAATCACAACTATTAACAGCAGAATAGTTCAAGCTAAAGAACAGATTTCAGGACTTGAAGACTGGCTCCCTAAAAACAGTCACACCTGTAATCCTAGCTGAGGCTGAGGGGGGCTGATCACTTGAGGTCAGGAGTTTGAGACCACCCTGGCCAACATGGTGAAACCCTGTCTCTACTAAAAATACAAAACTAACAGGAAATCACTTGAACCTGGGAGGTGGAGATTGCAGTGAGCTGAGATTCTGCCATAGCACTCCAGTCTGGGCAACAGATGAGACTCTAACAAAAAAAAAAAAAAAAAAAGAAGAAGAAAAAAAGAAGAAGACAGACAAAAATAAAGAAAAAAGAATGAACGAAACCTCCAAGAAGTATGGAATTATGTAAATGTAAAGAAGCCAAATATATGAATCATCAGCATCTCTGAAAAGAAAGAGGAGAAAGCCAGCAACATAGAAAACATATTTTAGGATACCATCTGTGAAAACTTCACCAACCTTGCTAGAAAGGCCAACAGTGAAATTCAGGAAATACAGAGAACTCCTGCTAGATTCTACACAAGAAGATCATCCCCCAAAAATAAAATCATCAGATTTTCCAAGGTTGAAATTAAAGAAAGAATGCTAAAGGCAGCTAGAGAGAAAGGACAGGTCACCTACAAAGGGAACCCCATCAGGCTAACAGAAGACATCTCAGCTGAAATCCTACAAGCTAGAAGAGCTGGGGAACATATATTCAATATTATTAAAGAAAAATATCTCCAACCAAGAATTTTATATCCAGCCAAACTAAGCTTCCTAAGTGAAGGAGAGATAAGATCATTTTCAGATAAGCAAATGTTGAGGGAGTTCATTTCCACCAGAACTACCTTACAACACATGTTGAAAGGAGCATTAAATATAGGAAGGAAGAATGCTATCAGCCCATACAAAAGCACACTTACATACACAGACCAGTAACACTATAAAACAACCAGACAAACAAGCCATTGCAATAACCAGCTAACAATACAATGACAGGATCAAATCCACATATTTCAATACTAAACTTGAATGTAAATGGGATAAATGACCCACTTAAAAAGCACAGAGTGGCAAACTAGCCAAAATAAGCAAGAACCAATGACATGCTGTCTACAAGAGACCCACCTCATATGTAATGGCCAGCATAGATTAAAAGTAAAGGATAATGGAAAATCTACCAAGCAAATGGAAATCAGAAAATCAAGCAGAGATTACAATCCTAATTTTAGGCAAAACAGATTTTAAACCAGTAAAGATTTAAAAAGGACAAAGAAGGGTATTACATAATAGTAATTATGTAATAATTACCATAATTAACATAGCAATAAGATCTAAGTATTATAAATATGTATGCACCCAACATAGATCATCCAGATTCATAATGCAAGTTCTTAGACGCCTGCAAAAGGTCTTAGACTCCCACACAATAATAGTGGGGGACTTTAATATTCCGCTGACAGTATTAGACAGATCATCAAGGCAGGAAATCAACAAAGATATTCAGGACCTGAACTCAACATTGATCCAAAGAGATTTGATAGGCCTCTATAGAACTCTCCACCTGAAAACAAATAATATACATCATTTTTATTTCCACAGGGCACATGCTCAAAAATTGACCACAAAATGTCCAATTGGACATAAAACAATCTTCAGCAAATGCAGAAGAACTGAAATTCTACCAAACACACTCTTGGGCCACAGCATAATAAAAATAGAGGTCAAGACTAAAAAAATGCCTCAAATTCAGGAAATTACATGAAAATTAAACAGCATGCTCTCTAATGACTTTTAGATAAATAGTGAAATTAAGACAAAAGTCAAGAACATATTTGAAACTAATGAGAATAAAGATGCAACATGCCTGAATCTCTGGGACACAGCTAAGGCAGTGTTAATAGGGAAATTAATAGCACTAAATGTCCACATCCAAGAGTTATAAAGATCTCAAATGAACAACTTAACATTACAACTGAAATAATTAGAGAAGCAAGAGCAAATAAACCTGAAAGCTAGCAGAAGACAAGAAATAACCAAAATCATTACTCAACTAAAGGAAATCAAAAAACAAAAAACTATTCAAAAGATTAACATATCCATAAGTTGGTTTTTTGAAAAAAATAATAAGATTGGCCACTAGCTAGAATAATAATGAAGAGAGGAGAGAAGACTGAGATAAACACAATTAGAAATGACAAGGGGAATGTTACCATTGCCCCTACAGAAACAAAAATAACCATTAGAAACTACTACAAAAACCTCCATACGGACAAGTAGAAAACCTTAGAAGAGATTAATAAATTCCTGGACACGTTTATCCTCCCAAGACAGCCAGGAAGAAATTGATTATCTGAACAAACCAACAATGAGGTCAAATATTCAATTAGCAATAAATAGTCTACCACCACCACCACCACCAACAGAAAAAAGCCTAGTACCTATGGGTTCATAGCTGAATTCTACCAGATGTACAAATAATAGCTGTACCATTCCTATTGAAACCATTTCAAAAAACTGAGAAAGACAGAATCTTCCCCAGCTCATTCTATGAGGCCAGCATCATCCTGATACCAAAACATTACTGAGACACAACAACAACAACAACAACAACAAAACTTCAAGCTAATGTTTTTGATAAACATTGATGCAAAAAGCCTCAACAAAGTACATGCAAACTGAATCCAGCAGCACATCAAAAAGCAAATCCACCACAAGCAAGTAGGCTTCATCCCTAAGATGAAAGGTTGGTTCAACATATACCATTCAATAAATGTGATTCATTGCATAAAGAGATCTAAAGACAAAAAACACATGACTATCTCAGATGCAGAAAAGGTGTTCAATAAACTTCAACACATCTTCATGTTAAAAGCTCCCAATATACTAGGTATTTAAGGAACATACACAAAATAATAAGAGCTGTCAATGACAAACCCAAACCCAAATTCATGTTGAATGGGCAAAAGCTGGAAGCATTCCCCTTGAAAACTAGCACAAGACAAGGATGCCTTCTCTAACCACTCCTATTCCACATAGTACTGGAAGTTATAGCCAGAGCAATCAGGCAAGAAAAAGAAATAAAGGGCATCCAGATAGGAAGAGAGGAAGTCCAAGTATCCCTGTTGGCATAGCACGATTCTATGTCTAGAAAACCCTATAGACTCAGCCCAAAAGCTCTTTTAGTTGATAAGCAACTTCAGCAAAGTTTCAGGATACAAAATCAATGTGCAAAAATCACTAGCATTCCTATACGCCAACAACAAACAGCCAAACTGAGAGCCAAATCAGATACGCAATCACATTCAAAATTGTCACAAAAGACAAAATACCTAGGAATACACAAACTAGGGGGGTGAAAGATCTCTACAGTGATCATTACAGTGCTCTGCTCAAAGAAATCAGAGAGATACAAACAAATGGAAAAACTTCCCATGAATCAACATCACTGAGATGTCCATACTGCCATGAACAAATTCAATGCTATTCCTGTCAAATTACCATTGAGATTCTTCACAGAACTAGAAAAAAGTATTTTAAAATTCATATGGAACCAAAGAAGAACCCAAATAGCCAAGGCAATCCTAAGCTAAAAGAACAAAGCTGGAAGCATCACATTATCCAACTTTAAACTATTGAGGGCTACAGTAAGCACAACAGCATAGTACTGGCACAAAAATGGACATATAGACCAAAGGAACAGAATAGAGAACTCAGAAATAAGACGTCACATCTACAACCATCTGATCTTTGACAAACCTGACAAAGACAAGTAATGGGGAATAGATTCCCTGTTTAATAAATGGTGCTGAGAGAACTGGCTAGCCATATGCAGAAAATTGAAACTAGACCCCTTCCTTACACCTTATACAACAATTAACCAAGAAGGATTAAAGACTTAAATGTGTAACCCAAAACTATAGAAAACATAGAAGACAGGATATAGATTTCATGACAAAAATGTCATGACGGCAAAAGATTTCATGACAAAACCATCAAAAGCAATTGCAACAAAAGCAAAAATTCACAAATGGGATCTAATGTAGCTTAAGACCTTCTGCACAGCAGGAGAAACTATCAACAGAGTAAACAGACAACCTATAGAATAGAAGAAAATATTTACAACTATGAATTTGTTAAAGATCTAATATCCAGGCTCTATAAGGAACTCGAACAAATTTACAAGAGAAAAATAACCCATCACAATGTAGGCAAAGGACATGAACAGACACTTCTCAAAAGAAGACATACATGCAGTCAACAAGCAAATGAAAAAAAAAGCTCAGTATCCCTGATCATTAGAGAAATGCTAATCAAAACCACAGTGAGATGCCATCTTACACCACTAAGAATGTCATTAATAAAAGTCCAAAACTACAGATGCTGTTGATGTTATGGAGTAAAAGGAATGCTTATACACCATTGGTGTGAGTGTAAATTAGTTCAACCATTGTGGAAAGCAGTATGGCAATTCCTCAAATGGTAGTTCAGCTTTTAGCTGACCCAGCAATCCCATTACTCGGTATACACCCAAAGGAATATAAATCATTTTACCATAAAGACACATGCACGTGCATGTTCATTGAAGCACTGTTCACAGTAGCAGAGACCTGGAATTAACCTAGATGCCTATCAATGACAAATGGGATAAAGAAAATGTGGTAATTTATACGCTATGGAATACTATGCAGCCATAAAAAAAGAATGAGCTTGTGTCTTTTGTGGGAACATGGATGAACCTGGAGGCTACTATCCTTAGCAAACTAACACAGGAACAAAAAACCAAATACCACACGTTCTCATGTATAAGTAGAAGCTAAATGATAAGAACTCATGAACACAAATACAAGAAAACAGACACTGGGATCTACTTGAGGGTGGAGGATGGGAGAAAGGAGAGGAACAGAAAACATAACTATTGAGTACTAGGCTTAATACCTGGATAATGAAATAATGTACACAGCAGACTCCCATGACACAAGTTTACCTAAATAATAAACCTTGACAAGTACCCCAGAACTTAAAATAAAAGTTAAAAAATAGAAGAAAAAAAAAACCATTATTTAACAAGGTAATGACTTTGGCATATTATTTTGGTTTGTTAAATTTATCATAAATAAATCCTGAATAATTAAGATACTAGCTATACTATATTAGAAAAGAAATCAATCTTTTAAAACAAGGAGCATGGAAACCTCTCTTCTGATGTTCCTTATTAATTTGAAAATAAACATATCCCTTCATAGGTAATCTTTTTGTCATCTCATTTGGAGTTCTGGAAAGACTACTATCATAATGATATCTAGATAATTATTCAAATATTTGACAGAATTTTGTGCACATGCAGGTAGCTCTTACAGATTAATTTATCCTTTTAGACATCCATCTACTTGTTAGAATGCTACTGGAATCTTGAAAGCTTTATTATTAATTTTGAGGGAAAGTCTTGTTATGGTTCTTCAAGTTCTTCAATAAATAATTGTGAAAAGAACAGACCACACTAGGTGGCTTATTTTTTTTTTTTTTTTTTTTTTTTTTGGAGACGGAGTCTCGCTCTGACACTAGGCTGGAGTGCAGTGGCACTATCTTGGCTCACTGCAACCTCCCACTCCCTGGTTCAAGCGATTCTCCTTTCTCAGCCTCCCGAGTAGGTGAGATTACAGGCATGCACCACTATGTCCAGCTAATTTTTTGTTGTTTTTTTTTTCACCATGTTGTCCAGGATGGTCTCAATCTCCTGACCTCGTGAACTGGCAGCCTCGGCCTCCCAAAGTGCTGGTTTTACAGGCGTGAGCCACCATGCCTGGCCTAGATGGCTTATTTCTCTATTTTATGGGAAATTTCTATGAAAAGGTAATATGAAAATGTATTTAAAATAAAATATATTAACCTAGTTATGCCAGTTTTCAAAGTAAGACATCATTTTAAAGATTAGCTAATTTAATTCATTATTTTGGTTTTTTGCAGAAATTTTGAAATAACCAATGTCAGAAAACAGAGTTTTATCAAAGTTTTGAAACATAGTTTCTCTAACACTATGACTATTTGTGCTTGCTTGAAAACTGTGATAAGTTAACCTGAATAATCAGAGTAATTTACTTGTTTACCAAGTATATTTTTAAAAGAAAATGTAATTTCCCACGTGTGCGCGCGTGCACACACACACACACACACATAGCCTGCTACTGCCTCTCTTTAAGTGTACACAAATGCTTGAAAACCATTCAAGATTATAAAGCATTGTGGGTAGGGCGTGTGTCTGTCTTACTCACTGCCATATCCCTAGCCTTCTAATATAGTGTGGCCACGTAATAAGAGATAAGTACGTATTGAGATAATACATGAATGAAATTAAGATGGTTCTTAGGTTTCAAGTCATCAACTATCTGATTGAGCAACAATAGCACATGTGGTTTTGTTTTTTTTTTCATTTTACACATATATATTAAATGATTTTACTACGATAACTATTCAATCTTGTGTAAACAGGTAGATGGTGCCCATGGCCTGAGAAACAAAGAGAAAGAATGAATTAAATGTTTTGATAGTCTTAAAGACAATTTGGAAAAATATAAAATATATTTAATAGGGAATATTCAAAACGTCACATTATCAAACCTGAAATCAATCCTATGAGTTGGACAGGAAAATTATCCTGGTTTCATAGCTGACTAAACTGATGCCCAAATGGTTCAATACTTGACCTTAGTTGTATCACTAATGAGTAGAAAACAGAGAATTAGAATGCTGCCAGCTCTCCTGATACCAAACCCAGTGTATTTTTACATGCACAGATATGCAATTCTCGTTCTCTAATTGATTCAAAGCAGGGACTGTTTTTGATTATTGGAAGCAAATTGAGGTAGATATCTCTCCAGAGATGTATACAGTAAACATGAATAATTTCAGTTTTCCTAATTCTAAGCAACATTAATTATTTAAACAGCGACAAATCAAAACAAAACAAAATTATTGTTTGATCATAGATTTTTAGAGAAAATAATACCCACTTAAAATGCATTTATTAATTTTGGGACACTTTTATTTTTTCAGAAATATTAGAGGATGCAAAAAGATGTGTGATAATGTAGTTATATAAAATGTGCACTTTCAGTTACTGTGGCTAATCAAAGTCTTCAAGGTCCTTTAAATCCCAATTTAAATAACTCAATGCCTTTAAGCAATTGTACCTAACCATAGCAATTTTACAGGTCCTCTAAAGGAAATTAATTCATGTTTTGTTAGGTCACTGCTTTTTGTTATTGAGTTTTAAATAACTTTTTCATATTTAGTCTCATCCATGTTCAGTCATTACACCTCAGTTTACTCATCTGTACAACAGATTAGAAAAAATACTGGACAGGACTGTGAAAAATGAAGGCAGGATATTTATATAGTATTTTTACCACTGCTTGATACAAATAAATTTTCAATAATTTTTAGATAGCATTAACAATTGTTCACCTCCATAACAATGCTGGAATGAAGTTCCTGTCCTAATTTTGGAAAACAAGAGAACTTAGATCTGGATAGTTAGAAAACTTGCTGAAATCCACACAGGCACAAAGAGGCAAAGTCAAAATTAAGGTTGAAAAGCACATGCTCCTGCAAGTATGGGAAAACAGAAAAACTAAATAAAGCATATGAATTGTGAGACAGATACAAGGGAGGTGGGTAATTAGGCTAAGCTGGGGTGGAAGTTAAGGAGAGAATGAAGTTGCAGGCCTTTGTTATCAAGGGCCTTGCCCAATCCCCTGCCTGCTTCTTCACCATAAAATATCTTGAAATAATAATGATGATTTGTATTAACCACTAGCATGTATTGAACATTTAGTTTATAGCAAGCCCTTTCATAAGCACTCTTCCTGAGTTTGCCCAATGGCTCTGCAGTCCCCTTTACAAATAAGGAAACTAAGCCTCAGTTAAGGGGTAGCAGAACAATGTTTCAACCTGGGTGGTCTTACCATAGAAACCTAGACTCTGATAAAAAGTTGTGTCTGTTTGTTCCAGAGCATCAGTGAATAGCAAATAAATGGGGTGATAAATGTGATTAGATGGGAGTGATTTGAGAAATTCAACATTCTATATTATTAAAATCTCCTTGTAAAAAAAATCACCTTTATGAATCCTTGAATAGAAACAAACCAATCTTTACATACCATTGAATGCCCATAGGATGTCTTCGTGAGGTCATTTTCCTTTGTGGTTCTTGAAGAAGACGATAATCTCCTCTTGGAAAAATAGAGGAAGGAAAGCAAGTATGTTTTGGGGCATTTGGCTTCTTCTATACCCTAGTATATCATTTATTTCCTTTTCAATCCATTCACTGTCTGTATCCCTTAAATGGAGTATCAGCTTCCAGATGACAGAGCATGTTTTGTCCTTTTTTTATCCTAAGTCCCCGGAATACTGCTTAGATCAGAGTAGTATTTATAAAAACCTGAATTGATGAATGATTGGTGAATGGATAGATTTGTTTCAGACTTCCAGGGACCTAGGCTTTGAAGCCACTCTTCTCCACTCCCTCATTGTGTGATTTTGAATGAATCGTTTGATATCTCAGTCTTCTTAAATGAGGATGGTGATAGCTTTTGCTTAGAGCAGTTTGGTAATTGAAAGCAGAGAATATCAAGCACCTAACTCTGTTGCTGGCAGGACTCAAACTTGATAGTTGTCGCTGACCCTGCATATGCCTATCTTTGATCTTTAGTGTACATAATGGAAGCCCAGAATTAGCACGAATTTCACACTCAGTGTTAGTAAGTCACCTTGTCCCTTAGAGTGTGTGTCCTCTAGAGAATTTACACTCCTAATGGTTTGGCTAAATTTTTGCCTCACCTTGGTTAATCATTATCTTAATTGCTGATTTTCGTGCCTAATATAGATATATATATATTTTTAAATTATCTGGGGAATGTAACACTGACCCAGGAAAGATTTCTGCTGTCATGCAGAGGGAATTAAACTAGTCACAATCAAATCTTCCCTCATCAATAACCAATTTAAACCATTATCCCAATTTAATATCATTCTGAAAGCAATCTTAATCAATTTAGACTTGATAGACTTCCTGAAAGAATTGCCTAATTAAACTCTCTATAGAATAAAATTACTCTGCTTAGTCACCCCAATGATGATAGGAAACAAAAAAACAGGAGAAGAAAATTTGGTAGTTAACCATCAGAAAACACCCGGTAGAGTTTAGAGGCAATGGGGCTAAGGCCATCTTGCAGGGATATTGTGAAAGCGCAGAGATAATTCACATGAAGAATTTTTAAGAAGCATTCTGAAAAGAGAGTAGTAATTATGTGTTTTCATACCACAGGACTCTCTGGCATTCTTTCTCTTTGTTGAGTTCCTGACTTTCTGTAAACCCAGAGGCTCCTCTCTCTTCCAATCCCAGAGTCGTCATGTACAGTTGTGCAGGCTGTTTACGCCACAAAATTTTGAAGAGGTAGTAAATGGAGTCTGAGACACAGCTCAGGTGGTTCCTGGTCCATGAGGTTGTCTATGGAGCATTGTCCATTTAGAAAATGAAGCTCTTTTCTAATTTACAAAAACATGCCCTACCCTTACTCTATCCTTCCTGTATTACTTTCCTAGGGTTGACATAACAAATTATCACACTCTGACTTAAAACAACAGAAACTTACTATTTTACAGTTGTAGAGGCTAGAGTCTAAAATCAGGGTGTCAGCAGTGCTGCACACACTCTGAAAGCTCCAGGGACAAATCCATTCCTTGCCTCTTGCAACTTGTGTCAGCTGTTGGCATTCCTTGGCTTATGAATGCTTCTGTCAGTCATTCAGCTTTACATCACCTTCTTCCCTGAGTGTCTGTTTTATACCCTTTTGTTTCTCTTTGAATCAAATCAAAGGAAATATCTCAAGATCCATGACTTAATTATATCTGCAATGATCCTTGTCCCAAATAAGGCAGCGTTGACAAGTTCCAAGGATTAGGACTTGATATCTTTGGGTGACCACTATTCATGCAACTATACTTCCCAAAATGCTTCCACATAATAGCCTGACCTTAGAGACAGCATGATAGAAAGAGCACAGTTTTTCAGACAGATAAGCGTTCCAAGCACACCTACATCTTAATGCTATTAGGGACAAGGAATTTAATTTAGCCATGTTACTGTAAAACTTGGAGAAGATGTGTATACCAAGGTTGTCCAACAGAGCTTTAGAGCTGATGGCAATGTGGCAGATGCTCCCAAAGTTAAGGCTACACTTTTTCTTCCTGGCTTTTTAACACCATAATTCTTTGACCTGTTGGAGAGCAGACAATCCTGAGACACATAAAAAGTTGTTTACCAATTCTTCTTATGTTCCACGACCGTCTTGTTTGTTGAAAAATAAGCTCTGCAATCTGTTTCTGGTAAAAGCTTAGCATTCACATAGTGTATGGCCCTGATAAACCAGATATGATCTTGGGACATCCAATTTTATTATTTTTATTATTATTATTATACTTTAAGTTCTGGAGTATGTGTGCAGAACATGCAGGTTTGTTACATTGGTATACACGTGCCATGATGGCTTGCTGCACCATCAACCCGTCATCTACGTTAGATATTTCTCCTAATGGTATCCCTCCCCTAACCCCCATACCCCCTACAGGCCCAGGTGTGTGATGTTCCTCTCCCGATGTCCATGTGTTCTCATTGTTCAACTCCCACTTATGAGTGAGAACATGTGGTGTATGGTTTTCTGTTCTTGTATTAGTTTGCTGAGAATGATGGTTTCCAACTTCATTCATGTCCCTTTATGCAAAGGACGTGAACTCATCCTTTTTGTGGCTGCATAGTATTCCATGGTGTAAATGTGCCACATTTTCTTTATCCAGTCTATCACTGATGGGTATTTGGATTGGTTCCAAGTCTTTGCTGTTGTGAATGGTGCTGGAATAAACATACGTGTGCATGTGTCTTGAGAGTAGAATGATTTATAATCCTTCGGGTATATACCCAGTAATGGGATTGCTGGGTCAAATGGTATTTCTAGTTCTAGATCCTTGAGGAATCGCCACACTGTCTTCCACAATGGTTGAACTAATTTAAACTCCCACCAACAGTGTAAAAGCATTCCTATTTCTCCACATGCTCTCCAGCATCTGTTGTTTCCTGACTTTTTAATGATTGTCATTCTAACTGGTGTGAGATGGTATCTTATTGTGGTTTTGATTTGCATTTCTCTAATGACCAGTGATGATCAACTTTTTAAAAATATGTATGTTAGCTGCATAAATGTCTTCTTTTGAGAAGTGTCTGTTCATATCCTTCACCCACTTTTTGATAGGGTTTTTTTTTTCTCTTGTAAATTTGTTTAAGTTCTTTGTAGATTCTGGATATTAGCCCTTTGTCAGATGGATAGATTACAAACATTTTCTCCCATTCTGTAGGTTGCCTGTTCACTCTGATGATAGTTTCTTTCACTGTGCAGAATCTCATTAGTTTAATTAGATCTCATTTGTTAATTTTGGCTTCTGTTGCCATTGCTTTTGGTGTTATAGTCATGAAGTCTTTGCCCATGCCTATATCCTGAATGGTATTGCCTAGATTTTCTTGTAGGGTTTTTATGGTTTTAGATCTTACATTTAAGTCTTTAATCCATCTTGAGTTAATTTATAGGAAGTTAATTTATAGAAGTTAATAAATAGGAAATATTTTCCTATTTATTTTTGTCAAGTTTGTCAAAGATCATATGGTTGTAGATGTGTGGTATTATTTCAGAGACCTCTGTTCTGTTCCATTGGTTTTGGTACCAGTAACATACTGTTTTGGTACCATATCTGTTTGGTACCATATCTGTTTTGGTACCAGTACCATGCTGTTTTGGTTACTGTAGCCTTGTAGTATAGTTTGAAGTCAGGTAGCATGATGACTCCAGCTTTATTTGCTTAGTATTGTCTTGGATATGTAGGATTTTTGTGGTTCCATATAGAATTTAAAGTGGTTTTTCCCAATTATATAAAGAAAGTCAGAGGTAACTTGATGGGGATAGCATTGAATCTATAAATTACCTTGGGCAGTATGGCCATTTTCAAGATACTGATTCTTCCTATCCATGTCAAATGTTTTTCCAATTTGTTTTTATAAGATAAAAAGCAAATTCTGGATGGATACATCAGACAGAAAGACCATTAGAATCAGTGAAACAGATTTTCATTATGAAACCCTAAGCTCTTCACAAGAAAAGGTAGGAAAAGATGTGTAAGTGTGTAGGTTATCAGCTGGTAAAAAAATTATTTCTCTGAGCAAATGAGCATAGTTTTAATAGGAAAACTAATAGGGCATTGACATGGTTTGGTTCTGTGTCCACACTCAAATTTCATGTTGAATTGTAATCCAAAAATGTTGAGGGATGGATCTGGTGGGAGGTTATTAGATCATGTAGGCATATTTCCCCATTTCTGTTCTCATGATAATGAGTGAGTTCTCATGCGATCTGGTTGCTTAAAAGTGTGTAGCACTTCCCCTTTTGCTCTCTCTCTCCTGCTTCGCCATGGTAAGATGTTCTCGCTTTCCCTTAGCCTTCTGCCATGATTTTAAGTTTCCTGAGGCCTCTCAGCCATGGTTCCTCTATAGCCTGTGGAACTATGAGTTAATTAAACCTCTTTTCTTCACAAATTACACAGTCAAACATAGTTCTTTAATAGCAGAGTGAGAACAGACTAATGTAGAAAATTGGGGCCAGGTGCGGTGACTCATGCCTGTAATCCCAGCACTTTGGTAGGCCAAGGTGGGCACCTTGGGCCATTGCTTCAGAGGGTGCAAGACCCAAGCCTCAGTGGATTACATGTGGTGTTGAGCCTGCGGGTGCACAGAAGGCAGTAGCTGAAATTTGGGAGACTCTGCCTAGATTTCAGAGAATGTATGGAAACACTTGGATGTCCAGGCAGATATCTGATATAGAAGTGGAGCTCTTAAGGAAAGTCTCTACTAGTGCAGTTCAATAGGGAAATGTGAGGTTTGAACCCCTACACTGTCTCCTCACTGGGGCACTGCCTAGTAGAGCTATGAGAAGAGGGCCATCATCCTCCAGACCACAGAGCGTCTTGCAACATGTGCCTGTAAAAGCCACAGGCACTCCATGCCAGACTCTGAAAGCAGCTCTGGGGGCTCTATTCTGAAGAGCCACAGAGGCAGAGCTTTCCAAGGACTTTGGAGCCCACCCCTCACATCAGCATAGCCTGGACGTGAAACATGGAGTCAGAGGAGATTATTTTGGAGCTTTAAGATTTAATGACTGCCCTGCTGGGTTTCCAACTTGCATGGGGCCTGATGCCCCTATGTGTTGGCCAATTTATCCCATTTGAAATGGGAGCATTTACCAATGCCTGTGCTCCCATTACATCTTGGAAGTAACTAACTTGTTTTTGATTTTACATGCTCACAAGTGGGAGGGACTTGCGTTGTCTCCGTGAGACTTTGGACTTAGACATTTGAGTTAATCTTGGAATGTGTTAAGATTTTGGGGGACTGTTATGAGTGCATGATTGTGTTTTGAAATATGAGAAGGACATGAGATATAGGAGTGGCTGGGATGAAATGATATGATTTAACTTTGTGTCTCCACCCAAATATCATGTTGAATTGTAATTCCCAGTGTTAGGGGAAGGACCTGGTGGGAGGTGATTGGATCATGGGACAGATTTCCCCATTGGTGTTTTTGTGATAGCAAGTGACTTCTCATGAGATCTAGTTGTTTAAAAGTGTAGAGTACACCCCCTTCACTCTCTCTGTCTCCTGCTCCACCACGGTAAGACATGCTTGCTTCCCCTTCACCTTCCAGCATGACTGTAAGTTTTTTGAGGCCTCTCTAGCCATGCTTCTTGCACAGCCTGTGGAACTGTGAGTCAATTAAACCTCTTTTCTTCTTAAATTATGCAGCCTTGGGTAGTCCTTTATATCAGGGGGAGAACAGACTAATACAGGCACCACATTTGGTGAGGATATCTGCTTTATTTACTTTTTCTTAAGCGAACATATTATTGATGTTAAAATTGAGATATTCTTATTGAAATAAATAGCAAAATATACCCAAAACTATAAGAGGAAATAAGCACAAAGGTTATCCCTTCATGTATTGACTTTTGTCCTTACCAGACCTCATTAAACTGGTTCAAGCCATGGTTCTGTCTTACCTGGATTATTACAACCATATTTTAGCTGGCATCGCAGCCTTCAGTTATCCTTTTGTGTTTGTCCATAAAATGTTTATGCAATTGATAAAATTTTGCTTCAATGATTTCCTCTTGTCTAAATATAAACCCAAATCCCATAACAAGCCCCTTCCTAAATTAGGAGTTTTGCATTTTACAACTATATCCTTCTTGTAAATTCTTCACACTCTTTGGATAAATCTGTGGAAATACTTTTAATTTCATGGCAGTCTGGAGTTCTCCCTCACCAAAGGACCTCTAGTATTGTTTTCCCATCACCAGAAACACTGCATCTACCTGCTACCTCACTCATTTCACATTCTCCCTTTTACTTTCTACCCATCCTTCTGGCCACAGCTTGCATATATGTTTTCCTGGAACTCTCCTTTGAGTCTACAACTCTAGGTTACATGCCCCTCCCCTGGGCTTCCACAGAACCCCACACTTCTTTGGTCATTGTCTGTATACTATATTTGTTGCTTACCTGGGTATAACATATTCGCACTAGATGACAAATTCTCAGAGGACAAGGATTGTATCTCTTCTACAATGGTATTTTCAATATTTATGATATCTCACATATTTGAGCCACTCCATAGATATAAATGGAATACATATTAAATGTTAACAAAAGGATTACTCCAAGACACACACAACAGTGGTTAAGAGCAAGGATTCTAAATTCATGTTTTTTGAATACAAATCACAACTTTTCCAGTTGTTAACTTTTGACTATAGGCAGAATACTAAATCTCTCTGAGCCCTGATTCACTCATATGTAAAATGATAATAAAAATAGTGTACAGAAGATACAAATTATGGTGACCCACTATGAGTCATGGCCTTGTAGTTCCCACCCTTGAGTTCAGGCTGAATTTATGAATTATTTCTTGTCATTGGAATATATTAAAATGATGAGATGTCATTCCGTTGATTATGCTACATTATATGGCAAAAGGAATTGATATAGTTTGGATCTGTGTCCCTACCCAAATCTCGTGTTCAGTTGTAATCCTCGGTGTTGGAGGTGCGGCCTGGTGGGAGGTGATTGGATCATGGGGGCAGTTTCTCATGGTTTAACACCATCCCCCTTGGTTCTGTCATCATGATGGTGAGTTCTTGTGAGATCTGGTAGTTTAAATTTGTGTGGCTCCTCCTCCCACCCTCTCTCGCTCCTGCTCTGGCTATGTAACTCATGCAGGCTTCTTCTTTTCTTTCCACCATAATTGTAAGTTTCCCGAGGCCTCCCCAGTCATGCTTTCTGCACAGCCTGAAGAATCATGAGCCAGTTAAACTTGTTTTCTTTATAAATTACCCAGTCTCAGATATTTCTTTATAGCAGTGCTAGAACAGACTAATACAGGAATGGAATGCCATTTCCATGACTACATTATATTATATAGATCTCTGTCTAAAACTATAGTTTAAGAAAGATTCCCTACTGACCTTAGGAATGCAAACAGCTGTGTTGTGAATGGCCTATGGAGAAGAGCATGTGGCAGGGAACTGCAGGTGGCCAGAAAGAGCTGAGGGTAGCCTCCAACTGACCACCAGTGGAAGCCAGAGCCTTCAGTCATAAAGCCACAGGAAATGAATTCTGCGCACAATCTGAATGAACTTGGAAGCAGATTCTTCCCTTGTTGAGCCCCTAGATGAGAATGCAGCTTTGTTGAAGTGTAATTACTGCTTTATAAGACCCTGAGCATAAAATCCAGCTAAGCCATGCCTGGACTCCTGACCAACAGAAACTATGCTATTACAAGTGTATGTTCTCTTAAGCTGCTAACTTTGTGGTAACTTATTCGAAAGAAATAGAAAACTAATTTAGACTTCATCTACCATATAGTTTTTTGAAGATTAAATGAATTAATATTCAGAATATGCTTAGAACCATGCTTACTACCTAGTATTATATTAGAAATTTTTAAATAAAAGGAAAATTAAATGTTCCTACTTCTTTAAAGTATCTAATGTTAATATTGTATGTTTTATTTCTTTTTTCCATTATTTCCTCTATATTTTAATAGTTGGAATTGCACTATTTACATAGTAGGTTGTACCAAAAAGGTACATTTTATTGATAACTGCCTATGTTAAATTGTATTGGTGTGTCATAATTTGAGCAACTGTTTCCTGTTTACAGATATTTAGTATTTTTTTTTTTTAACCAATGAAACAGTATGGACTTGATTATGTGGTTAAAATAATATCAACTATTTTACTAATTATTATTTAGACTATAATACTTATTTTAATTTTATTTTCTTCCTTTCAAATATTTGTTTCCTTTCACACAACTGCTGAACATTGAAAAATTTTGTAATCTTTGTTTATAAATAAAAATAATGAAGTCATGAGAGCTTATTGCCTAATATTCTTCTAAATTTAATTCCTTGCAGCATACTCCATCTTCCAAAGCATAAAGAAGATGGTACTTCACCCATTTTACCCTAAAGTTTACTGTAAAAATAAAATTCCAGATTGAGGTCAACTATTTTTCTTCTCAGAAGCAGACCAAATTGGTTAATCTCTCTTTAAGCCATTGGCCTGAAGATAAATGCTGCAGCATATATATTTTGAATGGCAATGTAAATATTTTATTTTTAGTCAGTAATAACTGTGGCTGCCAGGATTTCAATGATGTCTAAATTGCTTGACATGCCAGGAGAAATGTATCCATCTTGATGGCACAGAGATTATCCAATCAACTGTCAGAGGGTAAAGATCATGTATATTTGATAATTAATTAATTTTAATGGCATTTAAAGCATTATTATTATTAACCTAATCACAGACTAATAACCTAATGTAGTGCTTAAGGGATTCACAGAAATTAGTATCATTTATTCTATGAAACAAAGGAAACTCTGGTAGATCTAGGAACAAATAAACTATTGTATTTTGATACATACAAGTATTACCATCATTTACTACATGTGAGCCTCATGCATGGATAGGTTGGGATTACAGTGCCTACATTAATGTGTTGATGTGAGGATAAATAGAATGAAGTCTTTTATGTAACTTTTTGAACTTAATGCAGAGACTGCATACCCCTGCCCATTATTAATGCAAATGAAAAAAATTAAAAATATTTGAACTGCTTGTTCTTTTTTTTTCTTTTTTCTTTTCTTTTCTTTTCTTTTTTTTTTTTTTTTTTTTTTTTTTGGAGACTCGCTCTGTCACCTGGATTTGAGTACACTGGCGTGATCTCAGCTCACTGCAACCGCCACCTCTTGGGTTCAAGCAAACCTCCTGCCTCAGCCTACCAAGTAGCTGGGATTACAGGTGCCCACCAAGACACCTGGCTACTTTTTGTATTTTTAGTAGAGATGGATTTTCCCCATGTTGGACAGGCTGGTCTCGAACTCTTGACCTCAGGTGAACCACCCATCTTGGCCTCCCAAAGTGCTGGGATTATAGGCATGAGCCATAGCACTGGGCCCAAACTATTTATTCTCAACATACTAAATTCTCTAGTTCATTTCTGGGCAAATTTATACAATGTCTTCTATAAAAGACAAAAACATCCGAGTGTCTGAGTGAAAAGTGAGAAATTTACCCAATTAGCCATCATTAGGCTAACATAATTGTTTAGATGAAACATTTTATTTAACTTACATGAGTAAGCGATACTTGGGGCTGAGGATATTATGCACACACATAATTCTAGCTTAAAGAGAAAGCAAAGTAGATGTTAGATTGATTTCATCAAACAATTAGATGATTGGAAAACAGCTAGATAAATTACACAACTGACTTCAAACATGGGTGGCCATACTCAACAAGTAGTTTTCCAGGAAGGTATTTGTGTTCTTCAAGCCACAGGTTACAAGAAGAAAAAATAGGAGGAATGTCTTTGTTGAAGGTTATAGGTGCAGTGAGGGTGATTAGTACAAATACCTCAGTTAAAAAAAAATCAATACCATACCTGTACTACTCATATCTACTCAGGGAATCTTCAGTAAGTAAATTTGACCACCTGTGGAATTGTATAAATTTAGAGTTGAAACATTACTTTAAATCTTGATTATTTTTATGAATGTTTTACACACAGAAAAACAAATACATTTGTATTATGAGGCTCACATACCTGCTTGAAAATACCCTGTATTCTTTCCAATATTCCACTTTTAAATGTTGTCTTCAATATAAGTCTTCCCTACATAAGGCCTGCATTTAGGGCCTAGGTTGCCTTTTTGTGAAGTCAATTGATTGCTCGATTTGTTAAGTAATTTTAGAAGGAATATACAACGATGTGCAAAATCTTTTTCCTTAGCAATTTTGTGTTACTATAAAGGAATATCCGAGACTGGGTCATATATGAAGAAAAGAGTTTTAATTGGCTCAGGGTTCTGCAGGCTCTATAGGAAGCATGGTTCAGGCAACTGTTCAGCTTCTGGTGCGGACTCAAGGAGCTTTTACTCATGGAGGAGAAGGTGAAGTGGGAGCAGGCACATCACATTGTGAGTGCAAACAAGAGAGAGAAGTGGGAGGTCCCAGGCTCTTAAATCACCAGCTCTTGCATGAACTGTCAGAGTGAGAACTCACTCATTATCATGAGGATAGCACCAAGCCATTCATGAAGATCTGCCCCCATGACCCGCACACTCCCCACTACGCCCCACCCCCAATATTGGTGATTACACCTCAACATGAGATTTGGTTGGGACAAACATTCAAACTACACTATTGATAGAATGTTGTAATGTAAAAATCACATGCCCCAAAATGTAGTAGATTGTCATATTGAGTCATAACTTTACTTTTCCCCTACATTTGCCATGTTTTCCTATACACAGAATATACTTTTCTGCCCTATTGCCTTTTGACTTGGACCTGTGATTTCCTTTGGAAACTAAAACGTGAACACATATACTATATATCACATGTAAGCCAAAACTTTAAATGTACTTGTTCTTGAACTTCATCTTGAGAAAACCATGCCTCAGAGAGGAGTTACCATCTTAACCTTGTTTCTGAAATGAGAAGATGTATCGAGCTAAGGCCAGCACAGCCCATAAGCTGAAAAAAACTATGACCAGTCTAATCGAACTGCAGATTGCTAGTTCTGTGTAGATGAACAAGAAATATATTTTTAAAACAATGGAAATATTAAGGTTGTTTGTTACTGCAGGAAAAGCTGACAGCTGATAGATGAATAGACAGGGCATGTTAGATCTAGGTCCAGATATACCTAGGTTGTGATAGTGACTCTACTACTTAATAAATTTTTGTGCTTGGGAAAATATTATCATGTTATGATAATCTTTATCATTATCGTTATTTTAGTTGAGATTAAGTTAGCAAGTCTGGCAAATAAACACCAAAATTTCAGTTACTTAATTCCTCGAATATTTATTTCTGTTCATATGTCTATCCAAGATAGGCATTTCTGGTAGCATTAGTTTCTCCCTATAAAAATTCAAAGACATGGCCGGGCATAGTGGTTCACGCCTGTAATCCCAGCACTTTGTGAGGCTGAGGTGGGGGGATCTCTTGAGTCCAGGAGTTCAAGACCAGCCTGGACAACATGGTGAAACCCTATCTCTACAAACAAAAGTGCAAAAATTAGCTGGGGGCCGGGCGCGGTGGCTCAAGCCTGTAATCCCAGCACTTTGGGAGGCCGAGACGGGCGGATCACGAGGTCAGGAGATCGAGACCATCCTGGCTAACACGGTGAAACCCCGTCTCTACTAAAAAATACAAAAACTAGCCGGGCGAGGTGGCGGGCGCCTGTAGTCCCAGCTACTCGGGAGGCTGAGGCAGGAGAATGGCGTGAACCCGGGAGGCGGAGCTTTCAGTGAGCTGAGATCCGGCCACTGCACTCCAGCCCGGGCGACAGAGCGAGACTCCGTCTCAAAAAAAAAAAATTAGCTGGGTATGTTGGTGCATGCCTGTAGTCCCAGCTACTCAGGAAGCTGAGGTGGGAGGATCACCTGAGTCCGGGGAAGTCAAGGCTGCAGTGAGCTGTGATCGTGCCATGGCACTCCAACCTGGGTTTGATAGAGTAAGACTCTGACTAAAAACAAACAAACAAACAAACAAACAAAAAAATTAAAGACACAACACCCTTTAATTCTGTGTTCTCACCATTCCGTTGGGGTTCTCTGAAGCCATCAAACAGAAGTCGAAAGGCAATGTGAAGTTCCTTCTAACCCTGTTGGTCAATTTTCCTCATCTCTGCTCACATTTTGGGGGCAAGATTATCACCTTGTCTCACCTGTGTGCAAAAATGTGCTGCTAAGTAAAGGTGCTAACTGGGAATCCTTTTGACAGAGGCAACTATATAAACTGTGGAAGGGTAAGCAGAGATTTTAATTGGACAGTTAGTCTCCCTTGTCACAATAATCATCACAAACACATGTGCTGAGGGCTTGAATTCTAGGCACCATCCTAATCTGAGAAGACAGCTGTATGTAGCAAGATAGAAAAAGAAAAGAAACAACAGGGAGAATAAGAAAGAGATTCTTTTCGTTGACTTAATACTGTTTTATTTTTATTAGAAAATAGTAGACAACAAAACAAAACAGAAAACCCTAAACCCAAAGGCATAAAATAACATCTTCTAACTATGGACAATGAAAGATATATATTTACAGAGCTTTCTGTTCAAAGACATAAAACTTGAGAAATCCAAAATAAATTTTCATAATTATCTATCATCTCCTGTTTGTCAACAATCTTAATTAACACCATGGTCCTGCATTTAGAAAGTTAGATGAAGTATTACATTACTCTGCATTTCTAATAAAACTCTGCATCTCTTTTTTGAGAAGAAACTACTCAGAAAAAAAACAGACCTTCCACTAGGAGCATTTGCATGGAGAGATTTTTCAAAGGAATTCGCTCCCACAGTTGTGGGAGCTGGCAGTCAAAAATCCATAGGGAAGGACGGCAGGCTGGAAATTCAGGTAAAAGTTGGTATTGCAGCTTTGAGTCCAGATTCTGCAGAGGAGCAGGCTGGCACTTAGTGTTTCTATATTGCTGCCTTGAGAAGAATTGCTTCAGGGAACCTCAGTCTTTGCTCACAAGGCCTTCAACTCATGGGCTATCCACAGTGTGGCGGGCACTCTGCTTTTCTGAGTCTACTGATTTAAATGCGAATTATATCTAAAGAGTACCTTGATAGCAACATTTAGACTGATGTTTGGCAAAAACAAAAACTGGCACCATCGCCCAGCCAAGCTGACAGCTAAAATTAACCATCTCACTTTATCAACTTGAGGGTTTTTTTTTATTTTCTCTGTTTCAGTTTCCTTAAATGGTATTAACACTTGAACCTACCTCATGTAATTCTTATGGTCGTAAAAGTGATAATATATGCAAAGTACTTGAAAGAGCCAAGGCATTGAGCACATGGTTCCTCCATATTACTTTTATTTACTCTCACTCTATGTTGGCCTCTTGGGAGGTATTTTCTGTTTCTTGCTGTTTCATGGATGAGATTGTCAAGTCATTTCATACCTTCCCTCTCAGACTCTTCAACCCAAAATGCATGCATGTAACAAAAGCCATTTGCAGAATTGTTGTGATGTGTATAAATTATCCATGTAAGGTATCTGCCACAGTATATGGCCCATGGAAAACCCTGACAAAAATAAAACACAGCTCTTGTGACTGACTTTTGAGCATGAGGAGCCAGTGTATTTTTTTCTCTCTCCTTTTTACATGTCTGTATCATCCCCAGGAAGGGAGAATAGGAAATGCCTTCTGGTAGGAAGTATTAAATTTAAATCCCACGAGGAAGACTTCAGTGCAAAATAGAAAGTAGAAGCAGTCTCAAAAGTAAAAGCAAAAATCTACAAATTCCAGGTCTTAAGCATTTGTTCTTAATAGGGCAGTGCGATTTAAAGTGAAGTGCATTTATCTCAACAGCCATCCATCATGTAATGGAATGAGGAAGGAAGAGAGACAGAAAGCAGACAAAGAGAGTCACTCATATGTATGATTTGCCATTCACTCACCATCTTCAAAACAGTTTTTGTTTCCTCTCCTGACTCTGAGCCATCTCTTATTATTTATCCAAATTCTCCAACTGGACAATCCATAGAGAGCATTATTTTGGCTAGATCTCCATGGTCACAGGTGGTAAAGCCACCTGTAAGCACTTCAGTCTTCCTGGAAAGAAATAGCATGTTGGCCTTTGATGATGAAATCCAGGGTAGAGAGAATAAGAAACATGGAGGCATAAAAAGAACAGGAGACAACCTCACACGTTTGATGACTTCTCTAACTTCATCAGGCTGTGGAAGTGTGGCATAGGCAGGCCATCTTAGGATGGTTCATATCTGAAGAATTTCTGTTTCACTGACCGTGATGTAAACAGTTTACCATGAACTGCAAAGGAGTCAGAAGGTAAGAGTAGGGCCTTGCTTGGCCAAGTTTTCCTATTGTGACTTCCCAATTTTTTTTTTTAATGGGTTGGGCTAATCCATTTCTAGCTTTTATATACAATTAATGTAAAAGCCTATTTTCTTTGTACAACTTCTGGCCTATCTCAGTCTTACCTCTGAAATGTTTGTATGAGGATAAAGTCCATCTTCAAAAGGAAACAAAAGTAATTTTCATTGAACTACCTTTTTCCTTCAGAATAACTTAGTTTGCTATATTCTTTTCTGAATTAGTAAGCTAGATAAAGTCTGCCTCTAAAAATTCATCATCTTTAAAATTATATGAGTTTTCTTGATTGTTTTGTGCAGTAGAGTGAAAAGTGAAATTCTGGATTTCCTGGGACAATCATTTAGTTTTGAAAGACAATATTATTCTAAAAAGAAGAGGTTTATGACTTCTCAACAATAAAAATACTTCAGAAAAGGGGGAAATAAGGATATTAAACTGAAATATTTTGAATATACATGCATATGTATAGTCTTCCTACAGAAGAATCCACAATTTTCATTATATACTCACAGGAGTAGATAACCCGTAAAAATGAAGAGTCACTGCTTTCAAATTAGAATTCTACTACAACCTCAAAGGAGACTGCTGAATCTAAACATTTTACGAAAAAAATCTGTCCTTGAACTAGAAAATAGCTAGTCCTACTCTTATCTGTTACTGTTATAAAATGGAAGAATTCATTGAGTCTTTTCATTAGACATAAAAGCTTTCATGATATTCATTCAGTGAATGACAGGCTATTTCGATCTCTAATGAAAATATTAAAATGTTTGCTATAAAATGCAGCATGTGCAAACAGCTCATCTCAGATATTGCACATATATCCTTCTTTATTATTTGAGATTAATTATTTTGATATTCCTTGAGGCTTTCTTGTAATCTTTTAAAAGTTTATTTTTATATATTTAGAGGGTACAACTGCAGATGTCTTACAAGCATAGCGGTGAAGTCTGGAATTCTTGTATACCCGTCACACAAATAATGAACATTGCATCCAAGAGGTAATCTTTTAACCATCACCCTCCTCCTACCCTCTCACCTTTTGTGGTTTCTAGTGTCTATTGTTCCACTCTGTATGTCCATATGCACCCATGTTTAACTCCTACTTATAAGTGAGAACATGCCTTTCTGCTTTTGAGTTATTTTGGGATAATGGCTTCCAGTTTCATCCATGTTGCTGCAAAAGACATGATTTACTTCTCTTTTATGGCTGAATAGTATTCTGTGGTATATGTGTACCACATTTTCTTTGTCCAGTCCTCCACTGATAGACGGATTCCATACCTTTGTTTGATATTGTGAACAGTGTTGGAATAAACATTTGAGTGTGGGTATCTTTTGGATATAATGATGTCTTTCCTTTTGGAAATATAGCCAGTAGTTGGACTGCTGGGTTGAATGGTAGTTCTATTTTTAGTTTTTTGAGAACTCTCCATACAGTTTCTCATAAAGGTTGCACCTATTCACATTCCTACACACAATGGATCAGTGGTCGCTTTTCTCCTCATCCTCAACAACATCTGTTGTTTTCAGAATTTGTAATAATAGCCATTCTGACTTGTGTAAGATGGTATCTCATTGTGGTTTTAATTTGTATTTTTCTGATGATTAGTAATGTTAAGTATTTTTTCATGTATTTGTTGGCCACTTATGCCTTCTTTTGGAAAATGTCTGTTCATGTCTTTTGCCCACTTTTTAAAGGTGTTTTTTTTTTCTTCTCATTGAACTATATGAGTTCCTTGTAGATTCTGCATATTAGCTCTTTGTCTGATACATAGGTAACAAATATTTCTTCCATTCTATAGGTTGTCTGTTTACTCCGTTGATTGTTTTACTGGGCAGAAGCTCTTAAGTTTAATTAAGTGCTATTTGTATATTATTGTTTTTTTTCTTATTGTTGTTATGTTTACCTTTAAGGAGTTGGTCATAAATTATTTGCCTAGGCCAATGTCCAGAATAATTTTTCCTCTAAACTTGTAGTTTGAGATCTTATATTTAGGTCAATTTATCTTGAGTTAATTTTTGTAATGAGAGGTATGCTTCCTGTTTCCTCTTTCTACATAGGGATATCCAATTTTCCCAGCACCATTTATTTAATATGGTACCCTATCCCCAGTGTATATTTTTTGTTAACTTTGTTGAAGATCAGTTGTTTGTAGAATATGGCTTCATTTCTGGGTTCTCTCCTCCATTCCACTGATCTATTTTTATATTAATAACATGGTGTTTTGTTACTATAGCCTTGTAGTATAATTTGAAGTCAGGTAATGTAACACCTCATGCTTTATTCATTTTGCTTAGGTTTGCTTTAGCTACTCAGGTTCTTTCTGGTTCCATGTGAATTTTAGAATTTTTTTTTTCTAATTCTGTGGAAAATGACATTGATAATTTGATAGAAATTGCATTCAATAAGTAGATTGCTTTGAGCAGTATGGTCATTTTAGCAATATTGATTCTTCCAATTCATGAGCATGGGACATTTTTCTATTTGTTTGTGTCCTCTGTAATTTCCTTCAGGAGTGTTTTGTACTTCTCTTTACAGAGATCTTTCACCTCTTTGGTTTACTATATTACTACCTTATAATCTTAATACTCATTTCATCTAAGATATTATATAAAAAGAGATAAAAAGATAAATGCATGTGATACTACAACTCAGGTGGCAATTTCCTTTTCTATTCTTCCTTGCTCCATGATTTCCTTCTACATAAGACACGTGTGGGACAATGTTAAACGCAGGGTGGGAAAACTAAGTAGTAGACTCTCTTGTTAACTCCAAAGCAGGTCATATTACACAAATCATGAGATTAGCTTCCATCTTTAGACAGCGCTGTGTTCTTCAAATTTCTTACCAATTAGCCATCAACAAGTCATATAAACTGGGAGAATGAAATATGAAAATGAAAAGTGGCCATCACATTCATCTTACGTTAGGTATGATGGCCTTAAGGTATGTGTGTTTGTATGTATGTGGGTGTGCATGTAGTCGTAGTTTGAGAATTTTCAGGTTACAAGTACAAAACTCGCCCTATTTTTCTGTTCAGTCCAGAAAAACTAAATGACTTGAATGCATAAGCATAGTATTGAGTTGCAGAGTTTTATAGATAGGAGGGGGCATTCTATTACCCTTTATTATAGATAACAATGCATCTGAAAATGTATATGAGACATTAAACTGAAAAATCAATTTTAAGTGCTTAGTACATAATAGTAATAAACATAATTGATTCCTTACCATATGTTGAGGACTGTGTTAATTAAGCACCTCATATACAACATCACCTTTATCTTTCAAAGCACTCTACTATGTAGGCAATACATTGTCATGCTCACTTTATGAATGAAGAAACTTCAACTAAAAGAGATGAAAGAGAAAAAGTCACCTCGGATCCTGAATGGTTTTGGGATTCAGGAACCTGTAATTCCAAAGTCTATGTTTTTAAGCATTTGACTATGTTATTTTCCATAGCACTTTTAACAGGTATGTAGTAAGAAGGGAGGCTTGGGGAATAGACAGTTATATTGGTGAATAGATGTGTTATAGACAGAGTGTGAAAGGAGAGAAAGAGAATAACAAGGAACTGCATAGATGTTAGCTAATATTAGATCATTATTAGTTCCCAAGGTCACCTAGACTATTGCTGTAGTCAAGATGAGATTTCTGATGGTCCAATTCAATCTTGTCTTCGTTTTGTTTTTGCCAGATCGTATGCTACCTCCTCCTTTTTGCTTCTAACAAATATATTTATTCTAGAAAAATATAGCTGCAGACCTTTATATTTTTCACTGTAACTTTAGATATCAAATCTGAAATGCTTTAATGATCAATTTAACTTGAAATAACTATTTCATTATCAAAGCACTTTAATTCACCATGAAAACTGTCTCCTCACATTCATACCCTTCAATAATTGCTTTTGCTTCTAAATTACAGCCTCAGTGGTTCATTATCTAGATACTACTAGAGGCTTCTCCAGAATTGCTGTTTGGAAGCATAGAAGATTGTATACCCTATGCTCAGGCCTATCTTGTTTTCCAAAGCTGTCACTCAACTTCTGGAGTGTTTGGTTATCCAGTGCAATTAGATCTCTGCTTTTGTTTCTCATTAGCATTACGGTTTTTTTTACATGATTATTCACTTATCACGCACTTGCAAACTAAAATCAAATATAGCATGTAGTTCAAAAGAGTCTCGAAAAACCTGAGGATCAAAGATACAGTAAAACTGCAATTTCAATGAATTTCTACATGTTCCAGTGGCTCTCTGTATTTGGCACCTTTATAGCAATAAGCACAGAGTACTGCAAATCCCTGATTACTTGTTTGTCTCTCTTCCTAAACACTAAGCTCTTTGAGGTCAGGGACTATATGTATCCATTATGTATTCCAAACTCTCAGCAATGGAGGAGGTACTCCCTACAGAGTAATAAAATAATGAATGCATCCATGGTAACAAAGACTTCAGGGCACATCATATTCTTTTTATGTGATACGCAAAATATGCTGCTCATGATTGTTTAGACCTTTCCCATAAAGCTGCATTAAATACAACCATCTGGTCTAATGTGTTGTGTCAGTCAGGTTGCTAATTGCAGTTTATCTCTATTTTTTTCCCTTATCATTTGCTCGTACTCCACTGTCATACAAATAATTCTAATCCCCTGCTTTGTGCATGTCATTTCCTACACAAAGTCTTCAGGGTCTCCCCTTTATCTGCAGAATCCTCATAGCCTTATTTCCCTGAACCCTCTACTTCCTAATAATACCAACGATCTCCAGTCATAATATGTGGTTTTACAAAATTATGTGCTCTAATTGATCCAGGCTTTGTCTGCCCCAACCTGTATTTCCTTTCTCTCATTACAGTATATATTTCCCTCATCCCTTCTACCTTTTTAATCTTTCTTTATCCTTGTTATAAGATTAATTTTCCATTGAGATCCAGTTCAAATTTTACTTTGTCTACAGAGATTTCTTATGTTGCTTCCCAGACCTTCTATTCTAAAGAACCAAAGACCAAGACATTATAAAGTATTTGAAGTTTCAAGTCAGAACCTCCATAGAGTTTCTTTTCTTGGGTACACAGGTGGAGGTCGGACCCATTTTTAACCACTAACTTTTCCACTTGCCAGCGGGTATCTTTCTTTTCCCATTTTTAAACTGATTGTAATAATCTTCCGATATGGAAATACTGTAAGAATGAGATGGGAAAAATACTTAAAGCACCTTGCATGTATGGCACCCTTTTCCAAAACTTGGGTACCTTTTATATTTTTCTTGAGTACTTCAATGTTCAAGCATATTTAGTCCAGGAATTTGGCATATAAGTCTTGACATTCTATGATGAGGAAGGGTGGGGATTTTCTCAGTGTTTTTGACATAATACCAAATTTGTCTGTGGAATCACTAAAAAAGTTTTATGATTTGAAAATATTTTAAAATCAAACATTCAAATAATTTTTAGCTTATGAGATCAAATATTCATTTCATTAAAATGATGTGTTCACTGGCTGGCTCTGAAGTGGTTAGAAAATGGGAATGGAAACTCAGTATGTTTGGCACATTTCCAAATTTTCTGCTTTAATCCGTGGTTCTCCTAATGATATGACCCCACATGAGAAGGGAAAAAATAGCAAAAAAAAGAAAAAAAGAAAAACAGGACTGAATGTGATCTTGTCTTAGGTTATTTATGTAACCTTTTAAGAATTAGATATGTTTGAATAAAACACCATCGCTTGCTTTCTTAAGATGATGGTTTTATTAAAAAGCCTTTCTGCTGAAACCTGGAATGCATTGCCTGGATAAGCAGGTCAGAGTTCACAGTTGAAACTGCTCATGCAATGCGTGTCTAAAACTACTACTCACACACACAAAAATGACAGTAGGTGTGTGTTCATGTGTGTAAGTATGTGTGCATGTGTGGGTGCATGCATTCCTGCTTTTCAGGAAAAAAGGAAGTGAGGCTGAGAAGGAGGAGCTGGAGGAAGAAGAGGATGCTGGCATGGGATTTCAGTGAGCATTTCCCGTAGTTTCACACTATTCTTGTAGTGAGAGCATGGTGCAACCTACAGATATTTTGGAAGTCTGGGAGGGCATAATCTTTGGCCAGAGACAGTAAAACAAACCACATTTATCTCTGATTATTTATCAAATTTATAATCATAAATCTTAAACCAGAAGACTCAAAGCAACCCCTTATCTTTTGAAGGAGCAAAACAGAGCTTCCCTACCTGTGTCGTGTCTCTGGACTGAAATTGCGGGTCTGTCATTTATGGGCAGGGATTCTCCTGGGTGACAGGAGACAGCGCAGTGGGTCTGTTCAGGGAGAGTTGTTTGTCAGCAAAAATGGCTGGCTCCCTCCTCTCACTGCATGTGGAATGCTGACCATGATGAATGGTGCCTGAGTAACTGCACTGTTAGCACTGGGCATTTGACAAAGAATTGTCAGAATGTCTTTTGCAAAGAATTCCAGGGAAGCAGATTTCTTCAATGTTTCTTTATTTTCTCCCCCCCAACCCCGCCCAACTTTTGCTCCAATAATTAAACAAATGTCTAAACATGAAGCAGAATTTTATCTTTTTCATTCCTTAAAGAATTTATTTATTCAGCACCGCCCCATATTTTTTTTTTTTTTTTTTTTTTTTGAGACAGAGTCTCGCTCTGTTGCCCAGGTTGGAGGGCGATGGCGTGATCTTGGCCTCCTGGGGCAATCTTGGCCTCCTGGGTTCAAGCAATTCTTCTGCCTCAGCCTCCTGAGTAGCTGGGATTACAGACTTGTGCCACAATGCCTGGCTTATTTTTGTATTTTTTATAGAGACAGGGTTTCACCATATTGGTCAGGCTGAACTCGAACTCCTGACCTTGTGATCCACTTGCCTCGGCCTCCCAAAGTGCTGGGATTATAGGTGTGAGCCACCGTGCCCGGCCTATTCAGCCCATTTTTATGAAGTAAATAAAATATGCTAAATTACTGCTGTCAGGGAACTTATATTTTATACAGGAAATAATTAGATAAATTAAACTATATGAATCCTCATAATGTATGCAATGATAAAAGCTAATGAGCTGGAGAGGGGATAGTTAAAACAGGAGGAAGAGGAGATGTGGTTAGTTACTTAGTTAGGGTAGTCAGGATTAGGCTCTATGATATGTGACATTTTATCCAACCTCTGAAGAAAAAAAGAGAACCAAGTAAGATCCAGTCTCTGAAGAGAACAAAGTAACATACATTAGTTATTTTAGATAGAGTAGTCAGGATAAGGCTCTATGATATGTGACATTTGATCCAACCTCTGAAGAGAACAAAGTAAGGCAGTAAATCGAGATGTCTGTTGGTGGGATTGTAAACTAGTTCAACCATTATGGAAAACAGTATGGCGATTCCTCAAGGATCTAGAACTAGATGTACCATATGACCCAGCCATCCCATTACTGGGGATATACCCAAAGGATTATAAATTATGCTGCTATAAAGACACATGCACACGTATGTTTATTGCAGCACTATTCACAATAGCAAAGACTTGGAATCAACCCAAGTGTCCATCAGTGACAGATTGGATTAAGAAAATGTGGCACATATACACCATGGAATACTATGCAGCCATAAAAAAGGATGAGTTTGTGTCCTTTGTAGGGACATGGATGCAGCTGGAAACCATCATTCTTAGCAAACTATCACAAGAACAGAAAACCAAACACCGCATGTTCTCACTCATAGGTGGGAACTGAACAATGAGATCACTTGGACTCGGGAAGGGGAACATCACACACCGGGGCCTATCATGGGGAGGGGGGAGGGGGGAGGGATTGCATTGGGAGTTATACCTGATGCAAATGACGAGTTGATGGGTGCAGCAGACCAACATGGCACAAGTATACATATGTAACAAACCTGCACGTTATGCACATGTACCCTACAACTTAAAGTATAATAATAATAAATAAATTTAAAAAAAAAAAAAAAAGAGTGCTTCAGGCAGAGCCAACAGCAAGTGCAAAGTCCCTGAGCCTGAAGCACATCCTCATAAAGTAAGAGAAAAGTGGTAAGACGTGAGCTTGGCAAGAGTAAGCCAGGGTATTAAAGAAAATGTGTGTCAAAATAAAGTTCATCCATCACAGTATGAATGATATAGGAAGGTATAGGAGGCTTTTGAGCAGAGGCATGAACTGATTTCTGCCAGCAGGGAGAAGAGACAGGGATGAAGACCCTAAATAGGAGTCGTTGAGAAAGAGCCTGTTGCAAGTGTTTGGAGAAAAATGGACGGGGTACTGCAGGTAGAAAAGTGGACAGATTCTGCATGTATTTTGATAATAAAGAAGACAGAATTTGGGGGACTGGATATGCACTGTGACACAAATAGAGGAAACAAGTGTGACTTCAACGTTTGGGGTCTGAACAACTGCAAATACAAATGTGACATTTACTGGATGGCTGATTTTATTTCACTTTTTAATTTAATTCTTTTGCCAGTACCAAAATTTACATGCAGAAATTAATGCTGTAGTTCAAATGTCTTTTCTTAGAAAAATATCTATTTGGTACTATAATGCTGCTCAGCTCAGAACAGTTAAAATTTCCTTCTTAAAAATGTCTTTCAATTTTATGAGCCATACAGGATATTCAGTCTGAATCTTCATTCTTAAGCACTGGAGTATATTTACCTTACTTTTGGCTCCGTAAAAGACATGATTTCACTTTGTTAGGCATTAGATAACATCAGTATTTGAAAACAGTGAATGTAAAAGGTAGAAAAAAACAGTCTGAAAAATGTCACTGTAGTATTACCTGTACAAGAAACTAGTAATTCTCCACAAAAGACTTAACCTGTCCATATGTATTTACTGAGGTTTTTTTCATTGGTTTTTATAGTCCCGTCTATAAGACATTTTATTTTATTTTATTTTATTTTATTTTATTTTATTTTATTTTTTTTTGAGACGGAGTCTCGCTCTGTCACCCAGGCTGGAGTGCAGTGGCCGGATCTCAGCTCACTGCAAGCTCCGCCTCCTGGGTTCACACCATTCTCCTGCCTCAGCCTCCCGAGTAGCTGGGACTACAGGCGCCTGCCACCTCGCCCGGCTAAGTTTTTGTATTTTTAGTAGAGACGGGGTTTCACTGTGTTAGCCAGAATGGTCTCGATCTCCTGACCTCGTGATCCGCCCGTCTCGGCCTCCCAAAGTGCTGGGATTACAGGCTTGAGCCACCGCGCCCGGCCAAGACATTTTAACTTCACATACTTTGGCCATAAAAATGGTAAGATTTTATTCAAATAGATGTAAATCAGAGTGAATACTACAGTTTCTCAGGAAATGTTGGAACGTTAGGATTGAATAAAAAGAATGAAAAAGAAAGAAAGAAGGAAGGAAGAAAAAGAAAGAAGGAAGGAAGGAAGTTAGGAAGGAAGTTGGAAGGAAGGAAGGAAGGAAGAAAGAAGAAAAAGAAAGGAGAGGAAAGGAAAGGAGAGGAAAGGAAAAAGAAAGGAGAGGAAAGGAAAGGAGAGGAAAGGAAAAAGAAAGGAAAGGAAAGAAAGAAAACAAAAGAAAAAGAAGGAAGGATGTAACAGTCATTAATATTAAAGATAGTCAAAGGCTGTAGCAGGTACGAAAGTACAGCTGATGGGAAGAATGCATTCTAGTGTCATGTAGCACTGTATGGTAACTATAATGAACAACAGTTGATGAATATTTTCAAATAGCTAGAAGAGTGGATTTTTAATGTTCCCAACACAAAAAATGATAAATGTTTGAGGTGATGAATATACTAATTAGCCTGATTTGATCATTACACATTATATAAATATACCAAAATATCACATTGCATGCCAAAAAATATGTATAATGATTGTGTCAATTAAAATAATAATTAAAGCAAAACAATTAAAGAATATGTATTTCTCAAATAGCAAGAAGTCTGGAAGTCACAATCCAGGACAAATTACCTTGCTCAGAATCAAGGCCTAGGTTTCTTCCAGCTTTTTTATTTTGGCATATAATTTTTATTATTATACTTATAAAGTACTTGGTCTACCTCTGTATTTATGCCCAACTCTCAGGATTGAAGAACAGGGAAAATGGACAAGGATAAAAGTCAAAAGTCATGGTCTGAGTCTTCTATCAGGGAAAGGATAGTCTTACCACAAAGTCCCATCCTGTAAAATGTTGCTTGTGTCTTAATATCTCAAAGTAGACCACATGGACACCAATAGCTTCAAAAAGTGGGTTTTTGCTGTTATAGTAACCATTTTCTTTCTTTTTTCACTTATTAAAGAATGATTCACCGACCAAAGATGTAGGTATGAAAAGTGCACAGTGTGATACAATTTTACTGACAGGACAAACCAGTGCAGTCTGTGCCCAGATGAAGGCACAGAACATTAGAAGAACCCTATAACTTCACCTCAGACTCTCTCCCAGTTACTGCATCCTAAAGGAATAAGAATGTTTTTTAGTGGGTGCATTGCTGGCCGGGATGCATTTAGAAACGAAGAGAAGAATGGATATCAGTTATGAAACTGCCAGCGTTTGCCACAGAAACATAAGGGATAAATTACAACTGGGGAATAAGATCATAGGAATAACCATAATGACCCCAGATATGATGGGATGGTGTCATAGATGAACCAAGAACATGAAGCTTGGCCCAATCTTACAAGCATAAAGATTTCAGAGGCAGAGAAAAATAAAAATATAGGGACCTCAGCTCAGAGCTGAGAGAACAGCCTCAAAAACTTGTATACCCCAAATGGGGCTATGTGAGGCTTGTTTCTAAAGACTTTTTTGGTGTATATTTTCTTGACTCAAAATATGTATCCTTATATAGGGTAATAATCATGTGAAATAGTCCAGTGAGAAAAACATTAACTTTGAAAATGCTATGAACTAGGGATTAAAATACAGCTTGATGGCTTGATAGATTAAAGTTTTTTTGAAAATTCAAGTTCCTCATCAATAAAATAGTGGTAATAATACTTCATAGATGATTAAAACAATAAACTGTATGTGACTGGAGAAAACTTGCTAATTTGGATGTGTTTCCTCCAATTGCCAAAGAGAACTGAGCAATTTCCACATCAATTCCTACCCCCTTCACCTCCTGTCACTAGGCTTCCTCAAGAAATAACATTCTTTCTTGCTGGTGAAAGGCAAAGTAGCTCTACTTTTAAAAATGGAGAAACGGGAATGGGTATTAGCAGGAAAAAGCAATGTGGAGCTTGGCTCTGGGGAGGAATTGGAGGCTCCTGGGAAAAAGATGTTTCAGTTATGGTGGTGTGTGATGAACGTGTATTTTTAAAAGGGAAAGCAAAAAAAAAAAAAAAAAAAAAAAAATTGAAATGCCTCTGTGGAAAATATAACTGAATCTCCCACATATTTAAAAAATGAAAGTAAATGGTAATATTAGGCAATTATTTTTTGGCTGAACTGTGTTTCTTTAACTTCCACAGTGCTTTCAGACAAAATGTTGCAGACCTCTCTTGATAAGGTTAAGCGATGAGAAATAGCAGTCTTAGTACAGGGCCAGGCACACAGCCAATGTTCAAGAAACAGTCTCTTTTTATAAACGACTGATTTTGTTCTCTACGACTAATTCTTTAAATGTATTTCTCAAATAAGTATAATAATAATCATCACATATTGAGAGTTTTCCAATTATATTGAGAGCTTTCCAAGAGCCAGGCACTGCTCACAACAACCCTAAAATCAAGAAAAATAATTCTTCATATTTTACAGATGAGGAAACTTAGGCTAAGAAAAGGCCTACCAAGTTAATAGAGGACACACATCTGGTAAATTTATATTTCTGGAGTTTTAACTTAGGTAGTTGAGATCTTATGCATTTAAACACCATGCTATAATTTGAGCAAAGACTACATGGTTTTAAAGCAGTTACAACTTCCCTAGTTAACTAATGGCATGGGAGCAGGTGTCTGGATATGTACATACTGATGAGTTTAGGAAAAGTCAAACTTTATGACCTTAAAACACTTGCTAATAATAAATTTAATTCACTATGAATCAAGCTAACTTATTTGTAGAAAATAAATGTTTAGAGCCAAAGTCCCCTTTCTTCTAATATTGGGTAAAAAACTATCTGATGCTTATGACTTGACACTTTTATTTTGATTAACTTCAGCTAAAGACAGTTTCACTTAATGTAGTGAAGAGACAAACCAATGAAAGATACAAAAGCTGACTCCCCTATGTAGCTCTAGAACGTACAACAGAGAACCAGGGTCAATTTTCCAAGAGGGAGAAAGCCAAATGACCCAGATGACCTATTAACCTGAAACAATGCCAAGTTGTCCTTGGCTATCCACTATTTTGTGAATGAAATTATTCCTCATAACTTTTCACAGTTTTTCTTTCTGTTTCAAATTAGTAATGATTGTTGGCATTGAAAAAATATTTTTGAAATACATGGAGACAGACATGTCTTTTTTTCGGAGTATAGGTCCCTTGTCCTTTTAAAATAACTTTAATTTATCAACTGCCTATTTATAACCATTTGCACCAGAGACTGGACATTCAGAACCACAAGAGTGTTGTTTTATTTTATAAGTGAGAGTTGTCAAGGAAAATATTTTCATGTATAAAAATTGAAATGGATGTCCAATAGTGGAAAATATTTAATTCATAATTATCATACATTGAGTAATTGCAAGGTGCCAGGGTCCACATGTATTTCTCAATTTTAAACATAAGAGTAGTGAGACTGTTAAAAAATATATCATTTTCTTTAAGATTAAGCTACCAGTATAGAGAATGGTTATAATATGAACCTTGGGAAAATGATATAAACTGACTCCAAAGCCTATGAACTTCATCACTGTACTTTGAGTAATCAATTTGATGCTTTAATAACACTGGCAACATCTTACTGTGTCCTGAAAGAATAATAATGTAAAATTCGAGGAGAGTTTGATAATAAAGAATGAAGAACTGCATATTAGACGTTTTGGTTTATGTAAGATATTCAGGCCTTTGACATATTGAAGCAATTCATTGGGCTTTGTTGGGAAGTATTTATCTCCAAGGTCTCTTTTGTAACTATCTATAAGTCTGTGAAATTGTGCACACAAATTGAAATAAGTGTGTGAAATTGTCTCCTTTTCTCTTTGAGTATTATTTGATCTTATATATAGAACAGGGACACATTATCATGGATAAACATTTCCCCAAATTTGGAGAAACATGGAGTTCAAGAGAAATCTTACCTTTAAAGGAGAAAAAAAAGAGAGAGAGAGAGAGAAAGAAAGAAGGAAAGAAAGAAAGAAAAGAAAGAAACCATATAATCCCCTTAAAGGATGAATTCATTTATATGTTATTTAACACTGTATCCCCAGAACCAAAAATATTTCCTGAGACTTGGTAAACATTAATAAATAATATTTAGAGGAAAACTAAAATGGGAAGAAAGTCATCCTTAAAAGAGGAATTTTCTTCACAAAACTCTTCTTGATTTAATTTTTAAAAGCCAATTCTAGGGAAAATATGTAATCAAGGTGCTTAGGATTTTAGGCTGAAGGGTTAAAATCCTTCAGAGGACAGATGGATAATTTCTGTAACTCAAGTCACAGTAGGAAGAGAAGCTATAACTCATGTCCCTCACTTTTTAGAAGTATAGAACAATGCTAGCTCAAATGCTGCTGCTAGAGCTCTTCAGTTCAACCTGGAAATCTTTCCAATGTGATACCTGTTCCACTTTATTAGCTATAGTCACTTAGTAGAATGTGGAACTATTTTTTCCTCAAGTTTATCCTAAGGAAATATGCCTCCAAATTCTGGATCAGCCTCTGAAGACCCAGAAGGCTTCATCCTCGAATGGCAGCTTTATGGTTAGGAATGTTGTCAGTTTCATAGGTTGCTAAGATTGCCCAATTCATTCAGAAATCCTAATTATCTTTACAGCACAGAATACCCCCAGTCACTCAAGAACTTCTCACCTCCTGGAAGATGTCGTGAATCATGATTGATGATTCCTCCAGGAAGCACCAGTACACTGAAACAATTTGCTTCCCAAAATGCCTGTAAAGCATCCACTTACAAGTACAGTCATGCATCACTTAATGACAGGGATAGTTTCTGAGAAGAGTGTCCTTAGGCAATTTCCTCACTGTGCAAACATAGGGTGCAGTTACACAAACCTAGATGGTATAGTCTACTACACACCTAGGCTACATGAGATGGCCTGTTGCTCTTAGGCTGCAAACTTTTATAGCATGTTACTGTACTGAATACTGCAGGCAATTGTAACACAATGGTGTCTGTTTATCTAAACATAGCTAAATGTAGATAAGAGACACTAAACATGTTATAAGAGATTAAAAAAAACAAACTCAGGACATCTGTATAGGGCATTTATGATGACTGAAGTTGCAGAACTGGAAGTTGCTCTGGGTGAGTCAGTGAGTGGTGAGTGAATGTGTAGCCCTATGAGATTACTAAACACTACTGTAGACTTTATAAACACCGTACACTTAGGCTACACTAAATTTATTGAAAATGTCTTTCTTCAATCATAAATTAAATTTAGCTTGCTATAACTTTTTTACTTTATAAGCATTTTGATTTTTTTTTTTTTTTTTTTTTTTTTTTGAGATAGAGTCTTGCTCTGTTGCTCAGGCTGGAGGAGAGTGGTGCAATCTCAGCTCACTGCAAACTCTATCTCCTAGACTCAAGCCATGCTCTCGCCACAGCCTCCCAGGTAGCTCAGACTACAGATGCACATAATGCCTGGCTAATTTTTGTATTTCTTCCTAGAGACAGGGTTTCACTATGTTGCCCAGGTTTGTCTCAAATTCCTGGGCTCAAGCTGTCCACTGGCCTCAGCCTCCCAAAGTGCTGAGATTACAGTCATGAGCCACGGTGATCAGCCTAATTTATTTAACTTTTGTAATAACACCTAACTTCAAACACAAATGCGTTGTACAACTATCTTGTTTCTTTATACCTTTATTCTATAAGTTTTTTCCCTTTTTAATTACTTTTTAGACTTTCATATGAAAACAAAGATACAAACACATACATTGGCCTAGGCTTACACAGGGTCAAGATTATCAATATTACTGTCTTTCACCTTGACATCTTGTCCCACTGGAAAATCTTCAGGGGCAGTATTGTGCATGGAGCTGTCATCTCCTATGATAATGATGCCTTCTTCTGGAATATGTCCTGAAGAAACTTTCTTTTTTAAATAAACTAAAGAAGTAGACTTAAAAATAATAAGCAGTTTAGTAAATACTTAAATTAGTCATTTTTATTACTATGACTTAAATTAGCCATACAATAGTCATTTATTATTATGACCAACTATTATGTACTGTACATGATTGTATGTGCTAGACTTTTTTGGACTGGCAGTACAGTAGATTTGTTTACACCAGCATCATAACAAACCATGTGAGATCTTTGTGAGTAATAATGAAGCAAACAAAACAGACTGTGGGCTCAAAATGAGTTAATAGCCAACTTGTATTACTTATTAACCACATAAACTCATCAACAAACTTTACCTGTCAACACTTCAGTTTTCACATCTAAAGAATGTTTATAATAATAACTACTGTTTCAAACACAGAATTTATTGATGATTAAACAGTATTTCAAGTACTTTATCAAACATATGAAGTCCCATTGGTTGATAGTTCTTATTCTGTGCATGATTAGCAATGACAATAATATGTATTGTTCTGATTAGCGATGGCTGATTACATAGCCACCTAAAAATATAGAGGCTAAAAATGAAAACCATTGCATTACACTTCATGATTCCAAGGGTGGGCCCAGGCTCAGCTGAGTGTTCTCCTTCCTGGCCTCATGTGAGGCCTTTTGTGTGTTCCAGTCAGATGGTGGCTGTGACTGGAGCTGTTTAACTCTCGCCTGTGTGCACCCACATGCCCCTTCTCCACACAGCAAGTCATCCTCCATGGCCTTGTCATGTGGCCATTCTTTTGGGCAAACTAGCCTGTGTTTCTTCTATGGTGGCTGTTATGGAATGAATATTTCTACTCCCCTAAATTTATGTGGTAAAGCCTAAATTCCCAGTTGGTTGGTAAGGTAGACCTCCTTTATTCCTGGGAAATATGTCTCAAGGCCCCAGTGAATGCTTGAAACCACAGCTAGTACCACACCATATATATAATGTGATTTTGTTCCTATGCACATATACCTGTGATAAAGTTTAATTTATAAATTAGGCATAGTAAGAGTATAATAGAAATACTTAGTTATAAAATAAAAGTTATTACACTATATTGTCATAAGAGTTGTGTGAATATGGTATCTCTCTCTCTGCCTCAAAATGTCTTATTATACTGCATCTTAGGTAACTAAAACTATGGAAAGCAATATGTGGATAAGCAGGGTCTACTGTATTTGGAGATGGGATCTTTGAAAGACAATTAATTCCTTTGAATGGGACTAGTGCCACTTTAGGAAGATACAGAGCTCTGATTGTCTGCCATGTGAGATTATATCCAAAGATGGCCATGTGCAAGCCAGGAAAAGGCCACTCGCTAGTCAACGGATCTGCTGACACCTTGATCTTGGACTTCCCAGCCTCTAGAACTGTGAAAAATAAATTTCTGTTGTTTAAGCCTTTCAGCCTATGGAATTTTTCTTATAGCAGCTCAAACTGACTAAGACAGTGCTTGGGGTGTCAAGAGGAAGGAAGCAGAGGTCAGAACTCAGAAGTCCTGGAACACTGCATCATCAGTATTCTATTGGTCCTATCAGTCACAGGCTTAAAGGGGAGGGGATATGAAGGAGAGAGGATATGCATTTCTTCTTAAAGGGCAGAGTAGCAGGTGTGTATAGGAAATTGTCTGGAGACCAGCTTTCAAAGGTATGATTCATTTAAATTATCAATGTTATATTGTCTATTTTGTCAGCGTCACAGGTTCTTCGCACAGAGACTTTGCATCCAGAAAACAGTTTTGTGACTGTTAGTGAGTGTCAACAGGATTCTGTTAGTCATACATTTATACATTCAGACTGTACTGCAGTAGACACCACATTAGGGAAATGGGAAATCATGGGTTTGCAGCTGAAATGAAAAAATATTGGTCTATGCAGTGTGATGAAAAGGCAGAAGCATTGATGGAAGCAAAAGCAGTATTCAGCTTCTGGCTCTGCACTATTCAGCTCTGTGAAAGCCAAGGCTAAATATTTCTGAGACTCAATTGAGTCACCTTTGATCAAGTTCCAGGTGCTGAGGCTATGTAATAAACCACTCCACCGTCTGGTGGCTTCAACAAAACATCATGACTTTTGCTCTATTGCTCTTGTATCTGCAATCTGGATAGGGCCCCATGAGTAAGTTTTTATCTACTCTTCTTACCATCAGCAGGAGGGCCTCAAAGGCCAGGGACTGGAATATCTGAAGTCTTGCTCATTCACATGCTGGCATCTGGACTTGAACAGCTCTGAGATGGAGCAGCTGAACCTCCTTGGGCTAGTCTATCTCCATATAATCTAAGTTCAGGGGAGCTAAACTTCTTTTTTTTTTTTTTTTTTTTTGAGACGGAGTCTCACTCTGTCGCCCAGGCTGGAGTGCAGTGGCCGGATCTCAGCTCACTGCAAGCTCCGCCTCCCGGGTTCACGCCATTCTCCGGCCTCAGCCTCCCGAGTAGCTGGGACTACAGGCGCCCGCCACCTCGCCCGGCTAGTTTTTTGTATTTCTTAATAGAGACGGGGTTTCACCGTGTTAGCCAGGATAGTCTCGATCTCCTGACCTCGTGATCCGCCCGTCTCGGCCTCCCAAAGTGCTGGGATTACAGGCTTGAGCCACCGCGCCCGGCCTAAACTTCTTACGTGGAGGTGCAGGGCTCCAAAGACCTGAGTTCCCAAGACAGATTAAAAGAGAAGGAGAGAGAGAGAGAGAGAGAGAGAGAGAGCGAACCAGGTAGTAAGTATATAAAGTTTATACAGCATCCTATTGATTAGAAGTGAATCGTTTCATGTTGATGCAAATTTAAGGGGTGAGAAATTATATCACACTTTTTGTGGAAGAAACATATATTAGTCTGTTCTCATGCTGCTAATAAAGGCATACTTGATACTGGGTAATTTATAAAGGAAAGAGGTTTAATGAACTCACAGTTTCACATGCCTGAGGAGGCCTCACGATCATGGTGGAAGGCAAACAAAAAGCAAAGGCACATCTTACATGGCAACAGGCAAGAGAGTTTGTGCAGGGGAACTCCCATTTATAAAAGAATCAGATCTCATGAGATTTATTCACTACCACAAGAACAGCATGGGAAAACCCCACTCCCACGATTCAATTACCTCCCACCAGGTCCCTCTCATGATACATGGGGATTATGGGAGCTACAGTCCAAGATGAGATTTGGGTGGGGACACAGCCAAACCATATCAGAACATCAAAGGGGTTGCAGACACGTTTTAAAACTTTTTAACTAGGATAGGATGATACCTCTGCCTTAATTAGCTACTGACTCATTTATTATTTTCTCCCTGCCTGGCCCTCATGCTCCCATTGTACCCCTCACTTTAATTTCCCAAAGCAATCATTTGAAAAGATTCAGATAGAGCATCATTTCAAGATCTCTTGCTTAATATCTCAGGTCTCTGCTTCTATACCATTCCAGTGGTATAGGTTCTTTGCACCATTCCAGTGGTATAGAAGCAGATGATTCTGTGCAGCTTTAGATATCTGCCTAATATCATTCTCGGAAGTCTCAAGCAATCCATTAGGGGGCTAGCGTAAGGCAGGAGGAACCACGCACTGGTGTTTTTATAGGGCAGTCAGCCTCTTCTCTATTACTTGGCAGGACTTCAAATTGCCAATGGTTAATGTGTTGGCTCCGGGAACCTCCAATTTTGAAATGAAGCCCAGAGTAGTATAGATGGACCTACTTGGAGAGACTAAATCTAAGAGTAATGTGTGAAAAGAAATGAATGCAGAGGTAAACTTTGAGGTCTAGAGGAGGCTATGGAGAAACCCACAGTGGAATGCAGTTTTAATTCAGCTGGTAGTTATGCAAATTAGGGAAAATATATCCTTCTCTCTGAGTATCACTCTTTTTGTTCATCTGACTCTTCTACCTTGGTTTCCTGGTCAGCAGGGAATCTTTCAAGACTCAGTGAAAATATAATCACCTCTATTTTAATTATACTCTTTTATTTGCTGTGTTATATATGGCAATAAATGAACATTTCTGAGCTTCCTTTTCTTCATCTGTGAAATGAAAAGACTAGAAGAGTAAATTATGAAGATGCTTTTCAGCTGAAAAATGTTATTATTCTTTGTTTTTCAAACAGCAAAACCCAGTCCAATGTATGGCATTTGAATTATGTATTTTTCCTACAAATGTGGGTGCTCTAGAATCTCAGTGGAAATGTCATCAACAAACAAATATTTCCAATCTCCTGGGAACCAGTTGAACTCTTTCAGATTGTAAATTTTGGAGATAGTTTTCACTAATTATATTTTTCTGTTAACTGAATATTTGGCAGGAAATTTTAAATAAAATATAACATGGATTGTTTTGGAGTTAGAAGCAGGTGACACAATATTTTTACACCTCAAAATAATTTTGATAGGTATTTTGGCATAACTTGCTCAATAAATGGCTGTAACGTTAGAGCAAGAAAATGTGTTCAATTACTAACAGAAAATGTGTGTCCCCTGGGGGTTATGGAAAATACATTCAGGCATAAAAATGTTCGAAGTGAAATTATTTTAGAGTTCACTTCTTTTAAAATGCAAATGGAATTTGAAATTGTACATTGGCACATTCGATCTCAGTGGAATTTTGTAACCACATATTATTATATCACTCCTCTTCTCTGTCACGTATCCAGAGTACCCAAGTAACCAATTGACTAGAATTATCCCTCTATAGTTTTAAATGTCTAAAGCATGGCAGTCTTTTTGTAGGAGATAGGCCAGATCACTATTAAAAAGCATTTTTGAAATTCATTCCAGATGCTTGATGTTTACTTCTGAAAAGTTGAGGGACAATAAATACCGTGGGGCCAGGTGCAGTGGCTCATGTCTGTAATCCTAACACTTCAGGAGGCTGAAGAGGGCAGATCACTTGAACCCAGAAGTTTAAGACCAAACTGAGCAACATGGCAAGACCCCATCTCTACAAAAAATACAAAAATTAGCCAGGCATGGTGGTGAGTGGCTGCAGTCCCAGCTGCCTAGTAGGCTGAGGTGGGAGGATCACTTGAGCCCAGGAGATCAAGAGATCAAGGCTACAGTGAGCCGTGTTCATGCCACTGTACTCCAGTCTGAGTGACACAGTGAAACCTTGTCTCAAAAACAAATAAGTAAATATGGTTATCTACTAAATGGAACCATGAGCAAAAAAGTCTATGCTCTCACCTTCCCCTTGAAAGTATTTCATCAGGAATATTTTTAGTTGAATTCATATACACTCACACATGCACACACTCATACAATGTCATGTTTATTTTTATATCTACATATGTAATTGATAATTTAAAAAACTCAACTGAATTTGCTTTATCTGTGATGAAATAGTATTGATAAAGTAATTGTATAATATTTTGGTTTAGGAGACATATTTAACCTTATGAGAACAAAATATCTTTTAATTCCCTTATCTATCTTCATTTTGTTGCACAGTTATTTTTACATCATTTATAACTCAATTACAACTAGACATCAAATAATGTCTTCTCTTACAAGTTTTCTAATAGTTTATTAATTTTGATAAGGATTCCAAATAGATTATAATCAATCAATTATGAAACAATTGTGTTTTCTGTTGTGTGGTAAGCTTTCGTAGGTATGGTGAACACAAAGTGCAATATTCTTATTCTGATTTTAAGCATTTTGCTATCTATTGTGGGGCTGATGCAGAGAGTGGGAACCTATATCTAAATTCATATGGGTTGAAGTCAGCAGAACGGCCAATTAGAATTACCCGACGCTGATCCTCCTTGCTCCCACAAAAGAGAGGGAAAAACCAATGAATCAGCAAATATATTTCGACTAGAGTGACCTAGGAAGTACACTGGAGAGCACCAGGGGCACAGTGAAATCCCTGTGCAGTATGGAAGCCCAGGATAGCACTGTAGAGAGGGCAGTGAGATATCCTGCCTCTGCCACAATGTTTCCCCCCCCTGCTGTTGGTGCAGAATCAGGAGGGACTTCTTACGGAGAAAAGGTAAGCTGAGATCTCCAGGGGTCCTCACTGCTGCCACAGACACCAGCTATCCTTGCTGTAAGAGAAGGCTTTGGTCCTCACAGGCCCGAAATCCAATTTGGAAAGTAGCTGTCAGTCTGTGCATCTGCATTGCTTTTGAATGCAAGCCCACCTTGTGTACCACTCACTCCCATGGTCAAAGCTGCTACAGCATAGTGCCATCTTGAAACCAGACCCACTACTAGAGTGTGTTCTACCTGGAGACCTCGCCATTCCTGAAGCCTCACTATAACTCTACTTTATTTGTAATGGATGCCTCCAGCACCATGACCTGGCTGCCCACAGCCTAGACAAGATGAGATAGCTGAGATACTGGTGTCCAAACCCATGCAACACACCCAGGCTAACCTGTACAGCAGGGAAGCTGCCAAACAGGAGACTGGCCACTTTACCCACACAGATTTGTCACACAACTGGCAGCCCCCAAGTCTGCACATGCCCACCACCAGCCCTACAGCCAGTACTACAGTGACCCCATCCTATAGAGGAACCACCACAGAGCCCTGCAATTCCACTCTTCCTGCACTCACATATGCCTACTTTGATAGCCAATCATGTAGCAATCCTGTAATAGTCCGTTTTCATGCTGCTGATAAAGACATACCCACGACCAGGAAGAAAAAAAGGTTTAATTGGACTTACAGTTCCACGTGGCTGGGGAGGCCTCAGAATCATGGTGGGAGGTGAAAGGCACTTCTTACGTGGCAGCAGCAAGAAAAAATGAGGAAGAAGTAAAAGCAGAAATGCCCAATAAACCCATCAGATCTCATGAGACTTATTCATTATCACGAGAATAGCATGGGAAGGACGGGCCCCCATGATTCAATTACCTCCCCTTGGGTCCCTCCCACAACATGTGGGAATTCTGGGAGATACAATTCAAGTTGAGATTTTAGTGGGGACATAGCCAAACCATATCATTCCCCTCCTGGCTCCTCCAAATATCATGTCCTCACATTTCAAAACAAATCATGCCTTCCCAACAGTCCCCCAAATTGTTAACTCATTTCAGCATTAACCCAAAAGTCCACAGTCCAAAGTCTCATCTAAGACAAGGCAAGTCCCTTCCGCCTATGAGCCTGTAAAATCAAAAGCAAGCTAATTACTTCCTAGATACAATGGAAGTACAGGTATTGGGTAAATATAGCCATTCTAAATGGGAGAAATTGGATAAGACAAAGGGGTTCCAGGGTCTATGCAAGTCCAAAATCCAGTGGGACAGTCAAATTTTAAAGCTCCAAAATGATCTCTTTTGACTCCAGGTCTCACATCCAGGTAATGCTGATACAAGAGGTGGGTTCCCAGGGTGTGGATAGCTCCATCCCTGTGGCTTTGCAGGATACATCCTCCATCCCAGCTGCTTTCATGGGCTGGTGTTGAGTGTCTGGTTTTCCCAGGTGCACAGTGCAAGCTGTCAGTGGATCTATCATTCTGGAGTCTGGAGGAGGGTGGCCCTCTTCTCACAGCTCCACTAGGCAGTATTCCAGTAGGGACTCTGTGTAGGGGCTTTAACCTCACATTTCCCTTCTGCACTTCCTAGCAGAGGGTGTCCATGAGGGCCCCACCCCTGTAGCAAACTTGCCTGGGCACCCAGGCCTTTCCATATGTCTTCTGGAATCTAGGCGGAGGTTCCCAAATCTCAATTCTTGACTTCTGTGCACTTGCAAACTTAACATCACATGGAAGCTACCAAGGGTTAGGACCTCCACCCTCTGAAGCCACAATCCAAGCTGTAGGTTGGTCCATTTCAGCCATGGCTGGAGCAGCTGGGACACAGGGAACCAAGTCCCTAGGCTGCACACAGCACAGAGACCCCAGACCCGGCCCACAAAACCACATTTTCCTCCTCAGCCTCCCAGCCTGTGATGGAAGGGGCTGCTATGAGGGTCTCTGACATGGCCTGGAGACATTTTCCCCATGGTCTTGGGAATTAACATTAGACTCCTTGCTACTTACGCAAATTTGTGCAGCTGGCTTGAATTTCTCCGCAAGAAACCGGTTTTTCTTTTCTATCTTATAGTCAGGCTGCAAATTTCCCAAGCTTTTATCCTCTGTTTCCCTTATAAAACTGAATGCCTTTAGTAGCACTCAAGTCACCTCTTGAATTCTTTGCTGCTTAGAAATTTCTTCTGCCAGATACCCTAAATCACCTCTCTCAAGTTCAAAGTTCCAAAAATCTCTAGGGCAGGGGCAAAATGCCGCCAATCTCTTTGCTAAAACATAACAAGAGTTACCTTTACTCCAGTTCCCAAGAAGTTTCCTATCTCCATCTGAGACCACCTCAGCCTGGACCTTATTTTTCATATTGCTATCATCATCTTGGGCAAAACCATTCAACAAGTCTCTAGGAAGTTCCAAACTTTCCCACATTTTCCTGTCTTCTGAGCCTTCCAAACTGTTCCAACCTCTGCCTGTTACCCAGTTCCAAAGTTGCTTCCACATTTTTTGGTATCTTCAGCAATGCCCCACTCTACTGGTCTCAGCTTACTGCATTAGTCTGTTTTCATGCTGCTGATAAAGACATCCTTGAGACTGGGAAGAAAAACAGGTTTAATTGAACTTAAAGTTCCAGTTGACTGGGGCGGCCTCAGCATTGTGAAAGACACTTCTTACTTCTTACATGGTGGCAGCAAGAGAAAATGAGGAAGAAGCAAAAGCGGAATCTCCTGATAAACCCATCAGATCTTGTGAGACTTATTCACTATCACGAGAATAGCATGGGAAAGATAGGCCCCCGTGATTCAATTACTTCCCCCGGATCCCTCCCACAACACGTGGGAATTCTGGGAGATACAATTCAAGTTGAGATTTGGGTGGGGACACAGAAAAACCATATCAAATCCCAAGACACAAACAGACTGCCACAGAGGCATGTGGCCTTGCAGCATCTGCCTTTACCTGTGACTGGCCTGATGTCTGGTCTGGTCCTGCTTCCCCTACTCTGAAGAGACAGCCTGACAGCTACTGGGCTGGTTGCACCAACATGTGCCCAAGCCTTGTCCAACAACCAGCCTGGAAGTTCCTACCACCTCCCCCAAAATCCCTACAGACTGCCTGTTTTTCTTTTGTATCTGCACATGCCTAGCTCAACAACCAGAGGCATAGATATCAATTTGGGGACATAAGGCACAAAAACAAAAAGGCAGGAAAACATGTCACCCTCCAAAAGAACATAGTATCTCTTAAGTAAAATAACTCACCATTTATGAGATGCCTGAAAAGGAATTCAAATTCATAATCATAAGGGAAGTCAGCAAGTTACAAAAGAACGCAGTCAATTTAATACAATCAGGAAACAGTTCATGATTTAAATAAGGAATTTTGATAGATATCATAAAAAAACAACAAACCAAATGTTGGAGCTGAATAAGTCAATTAATTGAGTTTTAAAAATACAGTTGATAGAAAGTGATAAGTGAGCGTTCATGTTGCCCTGGCTGGGATTTTTGTAAAGAAGCTAGATAAAAGGGAGGGAGATAAAAGCAAGGAGAATATAGAGACCTAACCAGGCAATCCCTCTACCTGGGGGTTGGCAAAAGAGTTATGGCCTAACATCTGGATGATTCTGAGCAAGGCAGTGTGGAATCCCAGGACATGGGATCCTTGGAAAGAAGGGGAGGATAGTGAGAATGATACAGAGGTGACAGAAACCTGAGGGTCTCTCCACAGTGTGTCTGACGGTACACTGGAAGACAAAAGCCAAGAACATCATGCCATTCAGTTGGATTCAAAATAAATAAATAGATAAATAAAATTAGGAGCTTCAACAACAGATGATATCAACCAGAAGAAATAACACAGTCAGAGGAAAAATAAAGAAATAAGAATTGAAAAGAAGGAAAGAAGAAATCCTAAAAGGCTTGTGGGATCATTAAGCTAACAATTTTTTTATTATGATTATATGAGTACTAGAGAGAGAATAGTTGGAAAACTGTGCAGAAGCCCTATTTTGCAAAATAATAACGAAAAACTTTCTAAGTGGTGAGATGGATATGAACATACAGATTCAGGAAGCTCAAAAACCCTAATTATATTCAATACAAACTCTCTGAAGAACATTATAATCAAACTGTCAAAAGCCAAAAATAAAGAGAGATTTCTAAAAGCAGCAAGAGAGTGTCAAGTCACATATAAAAAAGCCACCTTTACAGTATCATCGTATTTCTTAGGAGAAATCTTACAGACCAGGAGAGAATGGAATCATATATTCAAAGTGCTCAAATAAAAAACCTGTCAGCCAATAAAACTATTCCAGCAAAGCTATTCTTCAGAAATAAAGGAGAAATAAAGGCCTTCCCCAACACACACACACACACACACACACACACACACACACACACACACACA